>NC_034413.1:19671945-19780458 GCF_002078875.1 Numida meleagris
GGAAAAGGGAAAAGGGAAAAGGGAAAAGGGAAAAGGGAAAAGGGAAAAGGGAAAAGGGAAAAGGGAAAAGGGAAAAGGAAGGAACAAACAAGTGGAAAATTTGTTGTTGGCAGCAACTATCAGGGAAAACTGGCATCTAGATAGTTCAATAAACAACCCCAAGAGCCCACACTAAATAGCAACACTGCTCCTCAGCAAGGGAAAGAGACGCATGTTAGCCTTCTGTACAAACAATAGGGTTTCAAACAACATGAAAGCAAGATTAGCAGCCAACATAACAAAACAAGAATAGGGTGCTTCTGAGATTTCTGGTATGCTTTTCCAAGAACGTTTTACTTAACTCATGAAAAGGTGCAAAGCTATGGGTGTCTTGAGTGGGAAAATAGATTAAACTTCTCAAAGTCTTTAAAGAACAGTAAGGATTTGTACACAAGTAGTTGGCAAATTTCAAAGAGACTGTTTTTCTAAACATTATTTTCTTACCTCTTTGACATGAGCATCATCAAAGTACATCCATTTACGAATTTTAGTTTGGAAGAAGAAAGTAGAATAATGTTTTCCATAGTAACAAATCATTCCCACCAAATACAGCTCTGAGTGTTTTGCTCTGTCATCAGTTACTCTGAAGAAGAGCTTCAAGAAGGAAGATAAGAAAAGTGAAAGTCAAAAATCAATAAAATAACACAGCATTTTACATATTGCCTTCTGTTTGGAGACCATAAGGTACTAT
Source organism: Numida meleagris (assembly GCF_002078875.1). Lineage (NCBI taxonomy): Eukaryota > Metazoa > Chordata > Aves > Galliformes > Numididae > Numida > Numida meleagris. The sequence goes on from NC_034413.1 coordinate 19,672,676, forward strand.
ATAGAGGCATCAGTTGTTTTTCCTTCAAGAGACAGGGAAAATAAGACAACAAAGACTGAAGTAATTTACCAACATTCAAGCAAAAATAGAGACATAGACCAAGAAAAGACTATCAACCGAGCAGGTGCTCAAGAATTGAGTCAGTCTTGGAAACTCTAAAAATCTATAGAAGTAAAATGATGCACTGAAAGAAATTCCCCATATATTCTGTGTTGTGTCTGCCAATTCTATGAAATACTATTTAAATATGTTATTTCCTCTTTACTTTGTAGAAACAATGCAGCTCTGACACTAAACAGCTGGCATTTATTTTTGACTCAGACTTCAGTTTAAGATAATATCATGTAAAAGATGAAATGAAAATATCAGCAGGTCAAAAGAATTTGTCCCACACAGAAATCTGTTCTCTGATTTTCATTGACCATGTTCTATTTAAAAATATACTGCAGTCATTTTTAGTGCATTTAGTGCTTTACTATGCAAGTACTGCACTTCCAAAGCCACATTTCCATTAACTTGCTCTGATTTTTAAGTATTTTAATGTAGTATCTCAGTGCTATAGTAGGACAAAGCCACAATTCAGTATATGAACAATTTAGCACTAAAACATTGTCTAATTTAGATTAAGTAAATTCTCTAACAGAGGAACCCTATGGATGCTGTGCACTACTAATTCAACCTATCAGTCAATCAAACAATGTCAGTCATAATCTCTGAGACTACTCAGTTTTAAGTAACTCCTAAGCACTGCAACTACTTGCTTAAATTAAAAGGATAAAGAGTTAAATAACCATAAACCATATTTTATCTTCATAAGTAATAGAAATAAACTTCTACTCCTCAAAGTGAAAAATGTACAAGTGTATTTTAATAAAAGTCAGCACAAATCACAACCTAAAATTCCCTTATACTATCCCTATATTCTATAGATGTTTTTATTCAGACAAACTGTTTTCTGGAGTATTTCTTTTCTTATTTTCAAGAACCATACACAATAATTTAATACAGCTGAGAATATGCAACTACACTGGTACTTCCATAGTTTCTGAGAAGCATTTGGAAACAGATCAGATCTTTGGATCTGCCCTCTATTTATAGAAGCTAAAAAGGTAAAGGTGGCAACTTTTTATTTTATTCAGTTCATTACTGAACTATTATGAGAAAAGTTGTGCATTTGGAGGTAGTTAAAATGCATAGGTCCCTCTGAAAGTAATGTTTCCCACCTATTTCCATGAAAACTATAACAAATGCAAAGACGACGATAACACTCTGATGGAACAAATTCTCAGCTTCGAAACACTATTTTTCAACATGGTCACCACTATTAGCTATGCATTTTCTCCAGTGATGAACAGCATTCTTCGCTCCCAAAAATATGCACCAGAGGAGGTGACCCACTATCACTGTTACCACTGCCTCACTGTGCTCACATCCACTGTTTGGTTGCCATAAACATTTAGCAAGCATTGATAAATGGCAGTGGGTGCCATTTTTGCTGCACGGAGGAATTAAGTGACACACCTTTGCTCCATATGCATTTCCATATCAGACGCCATTTTGTCAGACTGCCCCTCTGCTGTCACACAGCAATGAAATGTAGCAGAATACTGGCAGGAAGGTTCATCCTCTACTGTCACACCACTCACATCCGTCTCTGACATCATGGGCCAACATTCAAAATATGAGGCATTACTTTCAGAGCAGACCTCGTACAAAATACTCACATCTCCCAGTTTAAGGCAAGTGCCAAGGCTGTGAATAACATCCTCAGCCAGATCAGAGTGGTCTGAGTCCCAGACCAGGCCAATGGTGATGATCTGTGGAGAGTTCATCAGCACACGACGAATACGTATCTTTTCTCCACAGTTACTCTGAAAATTTAAATAAAACACTGAAAATAAATCTGTTCATTGTAATGTTAGCATTAGGCATTAACAAGTGCAAATTTCAAAAGTACAGTTTCCATTGCAGATCTTCATTGCTTATTTCCTGTTTTGTTTTCCTTTTCTTTATTTTTAATATAGCTATCACTACTTATCAACCAGCCATTTCCCCTACTCGTTAGCCAGAGCACTTGTCAGAGATAAGCTTGCTTTTGAAGTTAACACATTTCTCAGTGGTTCTTCAGATCCATTTATCTGTTGGAACTGTAGGCATCTTTAAATTGTTATGAAAAAATCATCATCTGAATTAAAAGATTATCACTGTAATTCTAGCAAGCAGAGCATTATCTTTTTATTTTTGGGCCAACTTTGAAGAAGTCTCATTAGAGCAATCACTTTCCCCTGGGGCAGGTCACATGTGCTCCTCACAAAAAAAAAAAAAAATCCCAGAAAAAAAAACATCTTAATAATGAGAATTGTTTCTTATTTCTATGGGGAACCGTTTCAAAATGGAATATTATCATTTCTGACACTACAACTCTGGAAGAAATCGTAAAGAGCTCCTTCCTGACAACAGTTTAGAAAGTTAACCAAGTGCATGTGCGGTTGTGGGCTTTTTTTCTTGATTCCAGAGAGAAATATAGAAGATTATGATGCTTACACATAGATATCATGCTTTATATAAAAGATTACTACATACACATTTTGCAACTGACATTCAAAGTACAAGCAATTCTATGGATTACCTCAGCAAAACAAAAACTATCTTATTCTCAAATAGTCATCATCTTTGCTTCTCCTAGCTAACATGAGCACTTTTTGCAAGACAGGAATAATATGAACTCCTAATAAGTCATGCAAGTGAAGCTTCTATTAGTCCAGCCTTAGCTAAACATCAGTAAGAATGGTTCCAAAATGAACAAAGGGTCAGCAAGAACTGGCAAGCAATTTTACCCAGCTGATTATTTCACAGTTACAAACCAGTTCATCTTGAACAAGAATAGTCTTAGTCTTTCTACTAAATAATCATGTTTTAGTTATTAAATATCTTAGACTTATGCTGTTGTTTAAAATATGAATATCTTCATTTCCTTTACTCAGATAAGTAAAACCACATATTCAGTAATATCCCTCCATAAAAAAAAGAATTTAATATTTGGATGGAGACTAAAAGTGAATGCTTCAAAGTTAAAAGCTACAGAGGGCTGGTGGGGCAGGAGGCAGTCATAGAATGGAAATGCTTACAGCAGCCCCAGGGAATGGACACACAAGCCATTCCTGCTGGAGCCTGTACTGCTAAATTTCAGGCTCATGAGGCACTGAACAGTAGCATTACACAAAGCAACAATTATGCAGCTGTTCCCTGCCCTAAGTAGTAATCAATATGTAAAGAAGTTTGATGATGGCTCTTCTTACATACTTATTTAAGGCCGTGGATCTGAGTATATCCAGATTAAAAGGCAGAAAAAGATACCAAACTTATTTTAGAACCAAATCAAAGCCTTATGATTTGAAGAAAAAAAATGTTATTTTTACATGAAAGCATTTATATTTTTCTTAAGCTAATTGATGTATGCATTTAATTCAGTCAGATTTTGCCAGATCTTTATTACATAGCAGAATGGAACATTTTTAGAAACAGCAGCCTATAATTATCAATTTAGCATATACAGTAATCGTTTTTAAAAGGTTATATGCCAGTTAAATGCAAACCATCATTCACTTTTTAGTCAGCATTTCTCATACACCGAATAGCATACCTCATTGGGAAATTTGAAACAATACTCCCTCAGATTTTCGGTGATGGTTCCTGCCTTTGACATATCTCTTGCAGATATACCAGGTAGCCTACAAGCCCTCACCGCTAGAATAACCTCTGACAGTAAGAAGTGGCTGTTCTTTTCTCTTCTCCTACGATCAATATTTTGCCTATGTGATGCACATATAGTATCAATAGTAAAATTTATTTTAACCAAAACATTGTGAGGGAAGTTGAATGGAAGATTATCCAGGCAAAATAACTGACCTTCTACACGCAATTACAGTAACTGGTGCAGAAGTTCTACTATCTCTGCCACAGCATGGTACCACTGGGAAGATTCTTTAAGAAATAAGTACATCTTTTCTCATGCTCTTATTACAGATGGTACACACTGCTTTCATAGGAAAAAAAAAATCATCACCAGAGAAACTGGATGAATTTTTGGAACACTCCTCCTAAAAAGCCTAGCTAATCAAAACCACTGCCAACACGCAGATCTCCCATAAAAAAATAAAGTCTCCACATTCTCTTTCACTTCTATTTCTTTAGATAAGGTCTGAGAAATTTCTTCACAGGATAAAAGAAGAATAATTGCTGTTCCATATGTCAGCATTGGAGGCTTCACCAATCTTCAGTGAGGATGAACATCAAACATATGATAGGTACTCTGCCAGCAATATAGTCTTGAATAGGAATGAATTGTGCACCCATTCCCTGTGGGCAACGTAAACATTTCCAATTTATTACCCTCCATCAACTTTTCTGTGGATTCTAATTTTCTAAAAATACTCATTCCTTATTTTCCATCCAATCCATGCCTGTTCTCAACACTCATCTCTTTAGTCAAGGAAGCACTCAGCATCAGCATTTCTTTACTTTTCTTCATTAAATAACTGAGGAGTACTGAATTCAAACCCAAAGAAAAATCTCATCTATCCTTTCTCTTATCATTCCAGTGAACTAAATCTTGAAAAATGTTCATGAATTAAAAAAATATATATCAGTGTAATCTGTTAACTCTTCTGTCCTCTCTGTCTTGCTAGCAAGAAAACTAAGCATACTAACCGGACAGTTCCTCAGGTCACCCATAGTGCTGGCATTCTGCAGTAGCTCTCCAAACATATCTGGAGTGGGTTTCTCACGTCTCTCCAGCATACAAATAGCTTGATTGCTTTAGTATAAAGGATAGGAAACAAATTTTAACAAAAATATAAAAACACAAAACACATGAAAAACGTTTCCCTGAAAAGTTAAGAACCTTAAATTACACAATGTTTTTTATATTTAAGGTTGTAGTACAGAAAAATGCTATGATTAAAAATGCTCCCCTTCAGCAACGACATTAGTGAAGTACCATATCCTCACTGAAGAAACTACGGGTGAAAAATAGCACAGTATTTAATTGATTTCACTGCCCAAGTTAAAAGAGAAGTTACAACAAGTACACAAGAATACTAATGGTCAAAGCATACTCAAACGTATCAGGTCTTAAGAGGTAAATAAACATACTACTTTTTCTGGGCATTTTTTTAAATAATGTGCAATTCAACATTTATTGAGATTTTTTTATATAAAGTACTGAATACAGTTTACATGATTAGTGATTATTTTGCTGCTCTTCTAATAAATGGCAGGTAGAAACCACAAAGAGGAATGAAGCCTAGCTTTACATTACTCCTAATACACTGGTAGTGGTATCTTTCCACAGAGATCTGCAGGAGAACAATAGTTTTCAAGGCAACCTTTTGGGGCTCTGCCTCTCATGCAGGACAGAGTTTTTCATCCCAATCAAAATTTCAAAACAGAAACAAACAACATTCTTGCCTCTACTATGTTATGACAGATTTTAAATGAGCAGCAACGATGAGAAAAATCAGCTTCCCTCCTCTACAATTAATTCACCAGAACTGTAAGAGAGCTAGAGCAGCAGCTCCTTGAATGAAAGGTCATGGCAACCAACAACTAGAAAGACCAAGTGTTATACACATCTTCAGCATTAACAAGATAGAGTAATCAAGGAACTAAGACTGGTCAATCTTGCTCTACTACCTGGGGAGACAATGGACCAAACCCCTTTGGGAATCACCTTGTTGTAAAAATGATAAGAAGGTGAATCAGAACTGTCAGGAGATTTACCATTGACAAACTATGCATGACTAAGTTGACTAATTCCTATCATAAAAAGATAAGCTCTATTGATAAGAGGAGAATAGTGAGTATCATTTGGTCTCTAGCAAGATTTCTGAGTCTTCTACTTTGTTCTCATGGCCAAACTGTGAGGTGTAGACTGCAAAGGTACAATCTCAGAAAGCCAACTGCATCCTGGGCTGCATCAAAGGAGGTGTGGTCAGCAGGGCAAGGGAAATGACTGTCTCCCTCCGTTCTGCCCTGGTGAGGCCTCATCTGAACTATTTTGTCCAGGTCTGGGGCCCCCAGCACAAGAAAGATGCGGAGTTGTTGGAGCAGGTCCAGAGGAGGGCCAGAAAGATGATCAGAAGGCTGGAGCACCTCTCCTGTGAAGAAAGGTTAAGGAAGCTGGGCTTGTTCAGTCTCAAGAAAAGAAGGCTTAAGGGAGACCTCACTGCAGCCTTCCAGTACTTGAGAGGAGCTTATAAGCAGGAGGGAGACCTACTTTTTACAAGGTCTAATAGCGATAGGACAAGGGGGGACAGTTTTTAACTAAAAGAGGGGAGATTTAGATTAGATGTTAGGGGTACATTTTTCACTCAGAGGGTGGTGAGGCACTGGACCAGGTTACCCAGATAAGCTGCAGATGCAGCTCCCTGGAGCAGACTCCCTGGAGGTGTTCAAGGCCAGGTTGCATGGGACCCTGGGTGAACTGAACTAGCGCCAGATTTAGTGATTGGCAACCCTGCAAGGGCAGGGGGATGGAACTGGGCGATCTTTAAGGTCCCTTCCAACTCAAGCTGTTCCATGAATACAAGGTGGATCAAAACCTAGCTGGAACTTCAGGCTCAGAGAATCAAAGCAGAGCCAGCAGTCAGTTACCAGTGGTGCTCCTCTGAGGTTGACACTATTTAACATTTTCATAAATGTCAGCTTGCATAATGAATCACAGCCCCACCCTTATCAAGTTTACAGATGACACCAAACTGGATGGAGCAGTAAAACTGCAAGGGAATGCTGCTACCCAGAAGGCTCCTGACAGGTTGGAGGAACGGGCTGACGGAAGCCTTAAAAACCAATAAAATTGAATATAAGAAAATACAAAATCTTGCAACTGGTACAGAGCAGAATCAGTGCAGCATTGTTGACTGGGGACTGAATGGTTAAGGAGCAACTTTGTAGAAAGCTGGTAGAAAAGTCAAACATAAGTCAGCAGTGCGCACTCACAGTGATGAATACAACTAAATTACTGGGCTTTAGCATGCAGGTTGAGCAAAGTAATCATTTTCCTTTATTCAGTAACCACAAGGACACATCTAGAGCATTGTGACCACTTTTACAAACCCCCACCCCCTTCCCAGTACAACAGATGTATGTACAACTGGAATGAGTCCTGCAGTGAGACAAGAAAGAGCTGGATATATGGGGAAAAAACACACCGAGAGGTAAAGCTCTGGAACAGGCAGCCTGGAGAGATAATGCAATTTCTGTCCTCGAACCTTTCCAAAACTCAGTTGCACAAAATCCGGAGCAGCCTAATCTAGCTTTAAGTTAGCTCTGGTTTGAAAGGGAATACGGACTAAATATGCCAAGACACACTGAACTGTGCCTAAGTTACCTTCTGTTCCACTAAACCCTCATGCTCTTTGTAGTGGTCATAAAGGCTCCACCAACTCTGAACAAATCACATTCTGGACATTTAGTATTACGAATGTAAAGATCAAACAGCAGTGTTAGCATAAATAAGAGAAATCCTATTGCCTGTAAAAAAAAGAAAAAAAAATTCAACTCACCAAAGCGACGTTGTGGAGATATAATGTACCATTTGGATGAAAGGTAATGGGTCAGAGGTGGCACCACAGCTGGTACAAACACACTAAAGAGAAAGAAAAAGTAATGTACAGACAAGATTTTTTTGTGTGTGTGGTCCATGGCTACACATGTCTTCAGATTGAAACATGAAATTGAGAAGTGGTGATTCGTATAAAACATGCACCATCATCTCACCTGTTCAAACAAGGTCATTGCAAACTTCTGATGTGAAACACAATGTGGTGCAGTGCAAATATCTTCCTTTGTCTCATCCGCAATGTGGAAGTGAATTCGCATTAACAAGTTTTCCTAGTCCAAGAGACAAGAAAGAGTGAAAAAGTATCAAGCAGCTTCAAATGTAAAAGAAAATGGCTGCCACATCTGATTTTTAAATGCTATACCAAACAACCATTTATTTACTGGTGCAGTTGAAGATTCTGCCATTGACTACTCTGCCCAACAGTCAAAAGTCAATGGATTTGACCAAATACAGCAGATAGAACAGCTCCACAATTTTACATTGGTTGCTACTAAGTTCTTCTCATCAGCACGAAGTAACCCTAAACCAATTTCTAGACTACACAAGAATTTCAAAATATGATAAATAATCTACATTCTATGAAAGAGGATGAAAGCTAATAAATGATGAAGTAGACTAAGTTCCACATGAAACTAAAGCACTGAAAATTTTCTAGACAATGCCATCTGTTTTAAAGCTCTAAGGATTTATTTTCATCTCCTCCCATTGCTAGCAACATTTAACTGGGACCAACAGCAGACTTCCGCCTCCTCTTCCCGTAGCAGTTTTCACCACCAACATAAGTTGCATGGATGGTTGATATAGGTTCGCAATAACCAGGTCAAGATTAATTATTAGGCAAAACAGCTTTGTCCTAGTACAATTTTCCCTTAACCTTAGAATCTAAGGTCTTCTTTTGACATTTAAATTAAATATCTGCCTTTAGGGTAGAAAAGGTTAAGTGGTAAGCTTTGAAATTATCTCTACCTTAAAGCTTAACCTCAAAATAGACCATTTTTAACCATCTTTGTGCCAGTATGATTAACCTAATAAACATGACTGTGGTAACTCCTCCTGTAATATTAGGTGGGCTATTTACATTACATTTCTCAAGAAACAAACTAAATCAGAACTTCCCATGTTGTACTATGTACAGACCTCTGTTCGTCTGCTGCACGCAAAGATTTGACAAAGCTGTGTTGACTCCTACATAGTCTCATCTCTTTTATTTCACTTTGAGGCTTTATTGTTATGATCTATTTCCATTTTGAGCAGGCCTATTAAACCATACTGTTTTTCTATACCATTACTGTCTGTGTCATGGTATTCCGTAAACACAGGGAACCTTGGGTTATCATAATCCCATTAGCAATCCATTTAGTCTAAGAGAGGAACTACAATAGTTCTATGAACTTTCCACTTTACAATAATTTCCCATATTGCAATTGTCAAATTAGGCAGGTACAGGAAACAAAAGATTTAACATATGGAAAGGACTCCACCCATAATTGTGTTTTGCCTGAGAGGAGTTTTACACTGCAATAGTAAATCCAACATGTTTGTACTTGGATTAAGTACTAATATCTTTGTTAATGGCCAGTTAGTATGTATACACACTTGAGGCTCCCCACAGACACCATCATTTCCAAGAAGGAAAGGAATCAATAGGACTGCAAGACAAAAAATACCTCCTACTTAAAGAAATAGATGAAAATAAAGAAGGAAAAGAGGAAAATGTGAACATAAGAGAATATCACCAAAGTGAAGATAATAAAAGATAACAAATCTCAGTGAACATGTACAACATTGTTTGCAGAATTGTTAGCACACAGTTCTGGCTGGAGGAAGCATCTTCAGCGAGCAGTAATAGTCAGAAGTGCAGAACAGTGGAGCAAGAACAAGAGAAGTCAAGGGTCCTGGCCACAATATAATACAGAGCATCTTTTCAGTACACAGTACTCCCTTCAGTATTACCTGAACATCAAACCTTACTTATTTGGTGCAATTTTTCTTCAAAAACCTTAACAATTCAGAGCAGGTCTGCAATATAAAATTTTCTGAGGTATACCTGCTAACAGAAGTTTGGGAAGAGGAGGGCCAAGGCAGGAAATGGTAGATCTTCACCAATATCTCTATCTACACAAAGGCTATAGAAGTAGAGAAGCAAGCAGTTCCAACTGATAATTTTGCTGGTGCTGACAAAGCCTGTGCACTAATGACCAACTCTGAGTGTTTGCAGATGAGAAAACTGGATTCCATTCTTTGATTGAGAACATTACGTTTGTGAGGTTTTAGCATCATACACCATATCAGAATTTTGAAAAGCATGGAGAGAATTTTTTATAATAAAAACAATTCCTACTGAACATATACTTGAGACTACAAGCAGTACAAATGTGAAGTTGAAATTTAAGTATGTAATATTGATGTTTCCATTTCAAAATCATTAGTGATAACTCTTAAAGCAAACGCTGGTTCCTCCTCTGGACACTTCAAGCTTCATGAAGGTCTGTTGGAATTGGGGTGGGGGGCTGACTGTGTAGTGGGGGAGTTTGTACCTATGCCTTCAGATCATCTTTCATACTCACAAAACATTCAGCAGCATCATCCATGATGCCCAGCTGGAACCGCTGCTCATCCTGAAAAGTCTTTGCAAGAGCTGTGCGTAGGGCATCTGAAGGCAGCACCTTCTCACTGCTACACTGAAACTGGTTGAAGATACCCTAGTAAGAAAACAAACAAAAAGTTTAATCACTGTATTTTCAAACACACAACCACTAAGTTGTCTGAAAACAAACAAGAAGCTTTTAATTCACGTTGATCAAGTGATAAAGATATTTCTACTGTAAAGGGACTACAATAAAAAATCCTAGGGGTTTTTCCTTTGAACCTGTTATCTATCTTCCTGGTGCTTTCCTTTCTTTCCTTTCAAAGAACACAGAGGCAAAGAAGGGAGGGTTGGGAGCCCAGGGCTAGCTTCCCTGCATGTTAATCATCCTTAGACCTTCCTCCAAATTTGATTCCTGAAACAAATACAATGGACACCCAAAACTTCTTCACTTTTTATTCCTATTTTTCTGACTTGACTTCTTAACTTCACAGCAGTAGCATTCTTCTTACACATGCCTTTTTCTTTCCTCTCTCAGTCAAGGCTTTCCTAACTTTTTAGCTCACAATATGTTGTCTGCAATCTTTCAGGAATTCATTTACTTTAAATAAGCTCAAGTAGGTAAGAATCAGATGATGACTGGGTCAGCACAAGGAGAGGAAAATGCATGACATGAACAGCAGCTCCTATCTATGGCCAGCTGATTCACTTGCTTCCAGACACCTGTATTTTCAGACCTGTCTATCTCACAGCTCATCTGGGTAATGACTTGCAACAACAAGTAGGTCAACAAAGAAGCATTATCATCTAAAGTGTGAGTTATAAGCATGAAAGTTCAACATATATTCCCAACTGAATAAGCCCCAACTTTTATTGTGTATGTATAATCTCCAGAACATTTTCTGAATTGTTATTTAATTTTCATTGTGCCCTCCTACAAAAAACAGAATAATATTGTATGCAAGATCCTCAGTAAGTAAAAAATTCTAGATCTTATTTTCAAACTATTCTTACTCTAATTTTTCATGACAAACGAGTATCTTCATCAGTGTTGAACTCAAAACTCTATTTGCCTCTAAAACTTTCCACACAACTTTCTTGAAGATCTCACAAAAAAGCTTGTTCTTACTGCAACTGAAATAATATCTTCAGTTGTTTACTATGTGGCTTTTCTGCCTTCTAGACAAGTAAAAGCAAACAAGAAAGCTAGCTTCAAACTGCTTTGTTGATTTGGTTTTCTTTCTAATCTGTGATGAGAACCTGTAGTGGCATTCATTCCTACGTTACCTCTCCCCTTAATTACTGAAAGCTTCTTCTCTCCAGCATACTTGGAATCAATATTCATTGGAAGTAAATAACCTGAATCTTTCTCTCCTTTAACTGGTCTTATTTGCTTCTTATCAGGAAACGAACAGGTAAACTGGAACGTCTACCAAACTAAGCTGCTTTGAGGAAGTTGAAAAAACGCAGAACATTCCTGCCACTGCACAGCCATACAAACAAATCTCAGTGTCTGCTTCATTCCTGGCTATGGAAATGATAGAATTTATAATGTTGACAGGTTATCTAATACAGATGTAAAATATGCATCTCTCTTTACTGCTATTTTTATTTGGTAGTGCTTCCGGTGCTTATTGATGGATGAGGGCCCACTGTGCTGAAGACGGTAGCTCTTCTGATGCGACATTTATTAGAATATCAGATAATAACAAGGAAAGATGTCACAAAGAGAAGGCTGTGAGGCAATTAAGTCTCACATCTCACGAGTGTCATGGTTTTAAGATAGCCGGTTATATTATTACATCATAACATCATGTAGTGTATGTACCGGTTCTCAGAAGAGAAGAACTACCACATTCCCCAGAGGACTTTGCAACCCTGTTACCATTTTCCGGTCAGAGGGAAAGATAAAAACTCGCCTATCACGAGACCTGTTTCTCTTCTCGTCCCATCAGCATCTTGCTCCCCAGCCGTCTCACCGTCGATATTAGAGTAAGGCCTACCTTAACTTTGGACACTCTTTCATTGTACTGGATTTATTAGCTTAAATTGTAATTATACTGTATTATAGTGTGTTATTTTGCATTCCAGTATCTTATTTAGTAAATTTGTTTGTTTCTCCTCAGATCGTTGCCGCTGTTTTGTTCTCAGGCCCATCTCCCTGCCCTTTTTCCCTTTTCCCTTTCCCTGGGCGCAGGTCCATGGGTCCCCTGCCCCATTCGTCACGGAACCGGGCCAAACCAGCCCGTAAACCGCTGACGAGTTAGACAATAGCTTTCTTCAGATACTTTACATATACATATATAAAAACTGAAAGAAAATCCAAGTCCGTCCTTAACAATCCTGATTCCAATTTGTCCTGCTGACAACAGAGCATGTTTCTTGTTGCATTAGTACATTTTCCTGGTTTCAGCAGACCTCAAAAACAAAAGCAGCGAAAAACAATTCCACGCTATTTGAGCTCTTCCCTTTAAGGGATTTAAGAGCACTTGGAAGTATTCGTGACTGTGCTTCAGAAACATGTTCATTCTTGGTTACCACTGGTCTCTCTTCATAGATCTGGAAACTGAGGCACTTGCCTAGTGTCTTGGCAGGCAACTGAGTGGTAGGAAACTGATGGACAGGTCACGGTTTGTCCCTAAGAGCTCAGAAACAACTCTGCATTTTTGGCAGGAGGAGAATCAGCATAGGCTCCTCACAAGTTAAAAGCAGAAGCCACCAGGCAGCCACATTTCAGGAAATAGCATACTTCACTTTTACCTGTAATGTCCATAATAGTTAATATAAAAAGATTCAGGAACAAAAATGTGATCCTGATGATTATAAGCAGCTCTTTGAGTTTTCCAGAATACCCTCCATTTTAATTTTTTTTTGGCATCACAAAATAATTGCAGCCTTCATGATTAAAAGAACAAAAACAAAAAACCTTCTAGTAAACATAGCAGCCAAGAATTATGAAATCATTTACCATAACCTTAGAACAGAAATAATCTAGGAAAATTAAAGAATATCATAAAGAATTTTATATGTAAAATCAAGCAAAAGACCCTGATATTACACAGAAAAATGTCCTTCAACATTTGGAATGGCAAAGAACACAATGGTATAGTCTTCTTTAAATTATGAAGATTAAAATGTCTTAAAAACAACAAATAATTGAGCATCTCAGCCTTAACAAAGATCAAATTTTATCGTGTCATCGCTCAATGTAGTTTAAAGTACTTTGAAACACACTAGTGTCTTGCAGGAAGCCTCCAAAGCACCTTAAATAGAGTCAAAAGCACTTTGAACGCAGGGTTGTTGCTGTCTTTTCAGATTTTCTTGCTGTTTTGCTTTTGCTTTGGGGAGCGCAGAGGGAGATAAGGGAGCTGTTTCTCCTTCTTCTTATTTTTCAAGACACATTCTTTGCTCACCTTTTCTTCAGAGCAGGTCTTTCTTGTCTCTCAGACTTAGATGGACAGGTATGGCACTTCCTGCTGTTTCATCGTTTTAAGTTATCTAAGTTGGATCTCTCACCTTAATTTCTGATCTTGCCCTTGAGTGATACTGTTAAGTCATTTACATATGTTCCACATGGAGGTCTGAAAGCCAGCTGGGCGCAGACCAGGAAAGCACTGCTGGTCCTGCTCCGGGAGTTTTCAGGACACCATTTCTCCAAGTGCTTCTGGAGCTTAATGGGAGCTTCACACATGAAACATTCAAACTCTGTTCTCTTTCAAAAGCTTCTTCACCTGACAGTGAAAACCCCATTAATGTATTCACAGTGCTGATGTTGTCCCCAAAATGGCCACATTCCAATACAGCTGAGAGTATCCTTAAAAGCCACAACACGAAAAGAAACTACAAAAAGCTTTACAACAAGAGAAGTCTTTCCTATTTTACCACTTTTCAGTATCTCAAATCAAAGAAGCAGAACTGAAAAATATATTTTTGTACATAAATATATCTAGGCTTAACATAAAATGTGAGCAATTCCTAATATTGAATTAACAACTGTACTTGGATTTCTATACCGATGATCTGTTCCTGGAATGTAGGAAATAGTCAATATAGAAGAATATGAACATGGCATTTTTCAGACAGGATGCATATTTTCTAGTAACACTATTTTCCTGAGCCCTATTAAAAAAAAAAAAAAAGCCATCTCTTTCTCTCTCCCCGATCTCCTTGTCTACAGATCTTCCAAGGTCTGGAAAGGGTAGCACAGACAGCAGAATTAGGAAGCACAAATGATCCTTAACAGAAATAAACTGCTGAAGCCAAACAAGTTGCATCTGGTCCATGCTCAAGTACTATGTCAGGATCAGCTATATTCTTCACATAGTTGGTCTTAGGCCAGCTTGCTCATAGGCATCCAAAACTGGAAATTCCTTAACCACTCCAGGCAATCTGTTCAAGGGCCTCACTTGGTTTATTACTGTTCAAGTGGCTTTTTCTTAAGTTTCTAACTGGAAGCTTCTTGTCATTTCTACTACAGATTTGGGCTTTTGACATCTGTCAGAACAGGGGCTTGCTGTGCCAGTGCTCTCCCAGAATAATATCCTCCAGCTGGGGAAGTGTGGGAATCAGTACAAACTTTCCAAAGCTCCAGAGGAGAACGACTTACAGTTTGAGGCAAAGAACCCTTATTATGCAATTAGTCAAGATAAAACCTGGCTTTCTTCTTCAGATTTCCAAAATTCACATGCATTATCATAAAATGACTTGTGCTTCATTTGATTAGAGTATAAGACAGTCACTCTTCTTTGAGGTAGTTCTGGGATTGATGTCTTAAGACTTCTTATTTTCAAGACTGTGAAGCTGAAATAACTGTGAATTCCCTTCCCCTTCCCGCCTCTAAAAGATCTGCTCCAAATTATCTCTAATGATGCTTGCAATTCACTGTCTCCTTAGGAAAGAAGTATTCAGTTCACTTGGGGTACATTGGTATCTGCAACATGTATCTGGCCAGATTGATGGAACAAATCTCATCTTAGCAATAACTGTTGAATCAGACCAGTGTCCATGCACTGTAAATTAAGAGTTCTGTTCTTGGCAGCTTTCTGAGAATCAATTATTCTCCTCCAGCACTGTGCAGAAGTTCCTCCTGAATGGAGAGAGTGCTGCAGACCCAGCATCATGACATTTCTTTCAAAGAATAAAACATGTTCCTCCAAAATGCTTTACTATTTCCCGTGTTTAAAGTTTGTCTTTTAGCAAAAGCTCTCCTCTCCTGATGCAGCCCCCTGCTCAATACACCAACATATTTCAATACAAATTCTAGCTGCTAAATTCACGCTTCTCCCACCCAGTCTCCTAAATTTCCATTAGCTCACATTTCTCCCTTAAATTTCCTCATGTTAAAATTGCTTTCATGAGTGCAAGTAATACTGGCCGTATTTGTCTCTTTGGATCACTTTCTAAACCTCCACAACTGAAAATAAACAACCTAGGCTTCCATTTAGTCCTTTGTTTTACAGTCTGATCTACATTTTTATTCATGCTGTACCCTAAACATTAATATGTCACCTCCCAATATGGATTGTAAAGTCATACATCACCTGGCTACTAACAAAATCAACTAAAAAGGCAATCATTAATTGGAAGCTTCAATTACTGGTTTATTAACTCAGGAAACTTGCTCCTAATTACTATTGTCTGGGAGTTAACGAAAAGTGCCAACTGAAAAAAAAAAGACTATAGAACTGTACTCTCTTTGCAATCAACTTTTTACTTAACGGCTCAACCATGTTATGAACATTCCATAAGAAATCCCTACATTTCAAACAGGTGCCTAATCAGAACCATGAATTATTGTCATTCCATTTCTTTAAGCATTCTAATATCCTATTGTTCTCAATTTTCACCTTAGAAAACAACAACCTACACAGAAAATTCACATTCTTCCTGCTTTTGTTGCACATGACAAAATCACAAAAAAGAACAGCCCTGTTGGAATTTATCAATCAATAGAGTATTCTTCTTTGCAAACTACAAAAAACACCCTGTCCTATATCCTGGCACTACAGAGCTCCCAGTACAATCCCTGGAAGGAGAACAAACTCTCTGTGGCATGCTCAGCACAGTGGACGGATTTCCCCCTTCCTGCCCCCTTCCAGCTGTGATAAACACACACCAAAGCAAAGTCACACTCCAGAAAAAGGAAAACATAACAGAAGAGAGTAGACTTGAATATTAATGATAAATCAAAAAGCTGTTCCAGTGTTACAGCAGGCAAATGGAATAGTGGCAAAGACACCTACTGTGCAAAAAACAAAACAAAAAAACACCACTTTATAATGCTACAAAATCTTAAGGAACAGTGTTTGAGATTCCAGTACAGAGTCTGCAGCTCTTCCTTGTCTTTTTACAGCCCTTGACGCAATGTTCCTTCAAAAGGGACAAAGAACTTACATCTGTAATGAATTCACAAGCATAGCTGGGTAGCTTAGCAAGTTTTAAAACTACTCCACTTTAAGAATTTATGCAATGGATACCTCCAGTGTGGCACAACACTAAGATGTGATTTGATACCCGATACGACACATCGCTGTCCTGTGATTGTTCTTTTTATAAATATAATTTAAAATTATAAATAATATTTATGGAGCTAGCTGAGTGTTTACAGTAAATACTGTGCATGACATCAGAATCCCTAGAAACAGTTGCAGCAAGCCAAGCATGTGTGGAAAAAGTAACTACTTTGGTATTATTCGAAGGCTAAATTTAGCCTAGTGGAGATTATCTTCCTCTAGAGTCAACAGGAAGAGAATCCTCCCTTAAAGCAACTGCTCAAATTTGAGAAAGCGTGAATCCTCTCTGCCCGATGCAGAAAGTATCCTGCAAAGGCAAGCTGGAGAGAAGGGGTGAGTTGGAGACTCTTTCCCCCAGGTACTGCCCCCTTCCCAAGCTAGGCTGGAAGCAGAACATGCTGGCATGCTTTGGAGAAAAGCAAACACATCCTGCCCCATCCTCACTCGGTCTGGGCACAATCTCGGGCAGGTCCACCTGGCAGCATGCAAAGCTAATTACCTCTCCCCAGACCCTAATAGGAGATTTTCGCATGGTATAGAGCTCCAAATTCTTGGCTTCCCACTGGATCCAGCCATATCTTCTCCCTCATCTTAGCAAAGCCTAAGGCAAGATTCAAGAGAAAGAGGATGTCAAAGACCTACAGGCTAAGTTGGCAATACCCTGGCAGGACAACGGTTACAGGCTTCCAGTGCAGACAAGACCAGAGCAGGGGAAAAGATGAACAACGATGGGAAGGGATGATCTGGCTGCACTGGGACACAAATCACTCTTGGTAATGCCTGCAGTAATAAGTGCATATTAAGCACATTATCACATTTGTCATACACAAGTTTACATGTACCATGTGCCAGACAATCCCAACTCCTTCAGGAAAAAAAGGAGCAGTTTGAGAACCACCGATCCAGAGGGCAGCAGAGAACAAGTAAATACTTTAAAATAGCTTTTTTTATTTTCCCTCCCTCGTACTGCCTTGCTTAAGGAGTTCATGAAAATGAATGCAGTGGGGCTTTTTTGTTTGGTTTGAAGTGGGGGGAGGTGTACATCCTCAATTTGATTTAGAGTACTACATATCTGTATAATTATTTGAATTTGAATCAGTAATACCATGAAAATCAGGGAATTTTTTGAAGTATTTATGTACGAGCATCAACATTTTACACCATTTAATAAAGGTGGAAACTTGTCATGACATCATAGAATGGCTCGGGTTAGAAGGGACCTCAAGGATCGTCAAGCTCCAACTCCCCTGCCACAAGCAGGGCCGCCAACCTCCACATCTAATACTAGATCAGGCTGCCCAGGGCCCCATCAACCCAGCCTTGAACACCTCCAGGGACGGGGCACCCACAACGTCTCTGGGCAGCCTGTTCCACCACTTCACCACCCTCTTGGTAAAGAAATTCCCCCTGATATCCAACCTAAATCTTCCCTCCTTCAACTTAAAACCATTTCCCCTTGTCCTACCATTATCTACCCTTTCAAAGAGTTGACTCCCCTCCTGTTTGTAGGCTCCCTTTAGGTACTGGAAGGCTGCAATGAGGTCACCCCGCAGCCTTCTCTTCTCCAGGCTGAACAAGCCCAGCTCCCTCAGCATGTCTTCATAGGGGAGGTGCTCCAGCCCTCTGATCATCTTTGCGGCCCTCCTCTGGACCCCCTCTAACAGCTCCCTGTCTTTCCTGTATTGGTGGNGAGGTGCTCCAGCCCTCTGATCATCTTTGCGGCCCTCCTCTGGACCCCCTCTAACAGCTCCCTGTCTTTCCTGTATTGGTGGCCCCAGACCTGGACACAGTACTCCAGATGGGGATGGCCTCACTAGGGCAGAGTAGAGAGGGACAAACACCTTCGTCTCCCTGCTGGCCACCCCTCTTCTGATGGAGCCCAGGATACCATTTGCTTTCTGAGCTGCAAGAGCACACTGCTGGCTCATGTTAAGTTTTTCACCCCCCCCAGCTCTCTTCTCTACAGGGCTATTCTCAAGGACTGCTCCTCCCAGTCTGTAAATATGCCTGGGATTCCCCCAGCCCAAGTGCAAAACCCCGCACTTTGCTGTGTAGTGCTGTGTAGTGTGTGCTTCTCACTCAGAGAATAACAAAATTGTGAGATACTTTTAAGTTAATGAACATAAATCAGGAGTAAAACAGTTCTGACTTCTCACAAGCAGATTTCTATGTATTTTTTCTCTTGTATAGCTTTGCAATAAATGTATGCAAGCTTTCTGAAAGCTGTAGAACAGACTTGAGTAAAACACTGATATTTCCCATGCAGAACAGGCTGTGGCTAGAGAATACATTAACTTTTTGGTTTGGATTAAAGCCAGTTGGAATTTATTTATTTACTTTGTCAAGTACTAGTTACTGCCCACATTTAGAAATAATTTTCCAGATAATTCTTTACTTGTTTATGTATTTCTTCAGTATTTTTCATTGTATATTGAATTTTGTGAGCTACTGGAATTCTGCACACAATCAGATTCAAGTATTCTAAAGCGTACAAAAGAATTTTCAGGATTCAGAGCAATGCTAGAAACTTAAGACTGCAACACCTTATGGCTGAACGTGGCATTAAGAACTGCAGAAAGGAAGGAAACAAAAAAATCCTGGAAGATACCTGTGAGCAAGAAGAGAGAACAACAAGTTTTCGTAAGGATGCATAATTTAAAAATAAGTATATGGCTGCAGGCATGCAATTAGTGAATTCAACTACTCTATCACTTAGAAGCCATTATAAAACGGCATGCTGCACATTTCTGCAAGACATCAAGAGCAGGAATGATATCAACAAAACTGAACACTATTTGACCCAATGTCTGCTTTTAATACATGTATTCCAGAGGTTCTGCCACCCTCCAGTCTTTTGTAGTGCTTTCTCCCTCTAACATTGCTACTGCCATTGCAGATGCATCTTTGTCCACAGTTCACAGAATCATTCACAGGGGTTGGAAGAGACCTCTGGAGATCAAGTCCAACTGCTCTGCTAAAGCAGGCTCCGTTGTGTAGGTTGCACAGGAAAGTGTCCAGGTGGGTTATGAATACCTCCAGAGAAGGGGACTCTAAAACCCCTCTGTGCAGCTTGTTCCAGAGCTCTGTTCACCTTTCTGTAACAGCTACGTAAACGTTCATCCTCTCCTCTTTCACAGAGTGCCATTGTCCACTGTACTTTCAGCCAAACGGCAGAACCTGAACTCTTGGTATCTCCCTGCAGTATCTTGCCGCTTTGTTAAACATGAGAACAACAAAAACTTTTATTCGTGATCATCTCCCAAATCCTGTTCTTTCTGCCCTTACTTATCAAAGAATGCCAGCAATCACTTGGCAATATTTGAGGGAATTAGCTTTGAGTCATTTATCCCACTGAATTTCATGAACTCAAACCAAATCAAGACTAAGTTTTGCCATTTCTCTATAGGGAAAGGGATATCCTTAATATTCCAGCTTTCCTTTACTTGCATAGCTGTATTTCTCACTTTGGATGCGCTATCCTTCTCCTAATGTACTGTAATATAATCTTCTGAAGATACCACTGTAAATATTCCTCTCATCATTTCAACATGTGTGATACAGATTCTTCATCAAAAGGAGATATCTTCTTTCATGCCTTAAGAGTTTCCTCTTCGCTGTTCTTCTGCAATGGAAAACCCCTCCGGAACAACCTAAGAACTCCCTAGATAGCTCATTTTGAGACTATCTTGACCAAAGTACCTCTAAAAATCACTCACCAGTAGCAAGACTGCTATTATACCAAAAATACTGCCTGTGAACTTTAGATGATCTCAGTTCAAACCTTGCACTCTCAATTTTGCCATAAGACATGCTATCTCTCCTTTCCATCACTGCACAGAATTCATAGTACAATAAATTCTCCCACAACAAATTTAAATATTTACTATGATTTTACAACCCATTTATGATCAAAGAAAATGACTTAGTCATTTCAGAAAGAAAAATCACTGCTCAGAAACATTAAAGCTGGTGTGTTCATCATGTTTTGCTTCTGACAAGTTCTCCCACCAGGCTACAGAAGCAGCAGTGGGTTTACAGCAGAATTTTAAAAGGAGGACACAGACACACACACACACAAATCCAAAACAGAAGCAATAGAAAGTAATGGGTAAATATAAACAGTGATGTAGGATTGTACAGTTTACTCAAGTACGTAACAGTATTTTGAGCAACAACTAGCATCTAGATCTTACTGTCCAGGCAGCATCTGAGATAGATATTTTATTTGCATATAAAAACAGAATTGATGTTTTCTAAAACAGAGACCAAAAAGAACTCAGCCATTTAATGCAGACATCAATATTTACAGTAGAAAAATACTTTTTAGCCTTATATAATCAACAGTTTTGAACAGAAACGCCTCTCATGCTGACATTTAAAGCAGCTCTCAAGGAAGGGTGAATTCTGAAGAACATATTATCCATATATGATAAAATATTTATACGCCAAATGACAATTTAGGAAAATAAAAAAAGATAACAGTGCTCTAGTGTCTGAAGTACTATTTCAAACATGGAGGCTTGCAATGATCTGCACTCTACTGATGACAAAATCCTATCTGCAACTTACCTACAGCATTTTCCACAATGCATTGCTGAACATATTTAAAAAACAGCACTATGATATTTGCATGCTGCACCTAATCAGATTTATTTGCTTTCACCAATTTCCAGATGTAAGTTTAATTAGACATGGAAATACTGGAGGTATTTCTGTTACTTTAAAAAATTATTTTCCAATCTTTACCTTGAGAGCACAGAAGATGCAAGAATCTCCCATACATTTGTGCGTTGTGATTTGTCGGAAACTGCGTCGAAAAATGTCAAGGTGCCAAAGAACCTGAAACACAAAGAGGAGCACAGCTGATTTTATGAATAAAAAAAATAAAACATTGCATAAAGCTTTGACTAAGCTGGACACACTAAACAATTCTAGAAGTAACGCCAACGAACATTGCTTTTAACAGTGCGTCTTTTAGCTAACTGCAAGTTGGCATTTTCATCTTTCTTCCTCAAGAACTGTAGCACTTATGTACATAAAACTACAGCAGGACGCTTCTCTCAAATCCTTTTTATGTGCTTTAGACCAAAACCACATTGCTTTGTCTACGCAGCAGAATCACACTGCGAAGCTGCACAAAGCTGTAAAAACCCCAAGAGATGCCCAGGTCAGCTCCTTGCATCCCGTTTCTCCTCCCCTTTGGCCTCAACGCTCTGAGAAGAAAGGGCAAATGTCAGAAACAGAGGAGCAGCAGTGTGTGTATTAACAAGCTCCCAAATGTCAAAACAATAAACAGCTAAAATCACCTACGTCCAAATCCTGTCATTAGGAAGTGCTTTTACACACCATGATGACAGGCAGATTTCTAACCCTAACCTGCGTGGACAGTTATACTTTTCCTTCAGGACAGGTTATTGAGGTGATGATCATAGCATACAAAAGCAGGGTTTTACGCATCGTGCTAGCAAAAGGCACAAGGCAAACTTGGCTGGAACAGCACCAAGCTTTGGGTTAAGTTTTACTACCAAACCTGGGCATCCATATAAATTCTCATCTGCACAACAGTGTCAGCACTGAACCAAGGTGCTTCACAGGCAGCTCCTCATGCTTGTTGCTGGCTGCTTCAGTGAGTACTAATCAGACTTTGCTGCCAGCCCTGCCCTCAGTCAGGAGGCAGAAGCCCACACTGAGAGCAGCCCTGACCTGAATTGCACTGTGCCAGGCTCCAGGCAGAACGCGATGGTTCAGGCTGGCATGTGACTGACTGAACACTTTGTTAGCACCAACAGAGGGACCAAACATCTAACCAATTAATTTGTCCTGAAGAACTAACTAGAAAAACAGCATTCTGACCAAAAATTTGTATTGTTTTCAAGAAATGTAAAGCAGCTGTAACAATTCCTTAACAAGATCAGAGTACCTAAATGCTACCTAAAACTGAATTACAGAAATGACACTTCTGGGGCATATTGGATCTGTAAAGTTTCCCAAACCCTCAGAATGTTAGGGTTATGTTTTTACTCAAACTTGTACTTAAGAGCCTGGGAGGCAATGTAAGTCTTTGAAGCATCTGATTACATATAACATTCCTGAACAGCTACTGCAGACTTCACAAAAAGAAGAAAAATACATTTAGGAACCAGTCCAGTTTTTCAGTGAAATTGCCTTTGGAGCTTATCTTGAATGTTTATAGAAATACTTAAAAGTAAAGAACAACAAACATTCAAGAGTCTAACACTGAATGTTAAAAAATTAAGACAAAAAACAGAAGTATATATAATATTATAAAACTATTAACATCCTGGTTTTTAAATAATAACAGTAATAAATAATAAGCTTAGGCTACAAGTATTTCTGGTATTCTCTCTCTCTCGAGCATCAGAACAAAACTATTTCTGAAGCACACCAAAGGCCAGGGTGCACGCTTCTACTTTCCTGTACAGCACACAGCTGGCATTGGGCTCTACTTCGTTCTGACCTAGGCTCAGTAACTTGGGATTAGGAGGCAGTGACTGCACCATACAGCTTAACAAAAGCAGTTAATGCATCACTGAAAACCGCATTTTTCTTGAATTAGTTACCTTCACACCTAGTACTGTATTTCCTGGCATACTGAGACTATGGAGGGTCAATACTAAAGTTTCCATTTGTATTACTTGCATCACCAGGGTATCTTGAAGCCTGAAGCTAGCTGAGAAGCTAATTGTGCCCATGAAAAAAGGCTGCAGAGACAGTCTGTGCTACCCAGACAAGTCACACGATGGGACTGAGACTGAGGGCTGAAACTCAAACAGATGCTCTGAATATGTAAAAAGTGACAATACAAGTATAGCAGCCACCCCACTGCATTTTGGCATAGGAGAATTGTTTCTTCTAGATCAAAGGTAAGTACTCCAGCATCTAAACTGCAAATCAGCAGTAAAAAAGAAAATTGGACTGCATAAAATGGATTTTGTATAGATGTTATCAACCTTTAACCTGGATTGGATCATCAAGAATAATTAATTTACTTTAAGGAGCAGACATAATGCAACATCCTACTAATTTAAATTAAGTTTTCTACACATTTCCATCTTTGGTTGACAGCTTACCAGTTTACACAGACAGAAAGGATTCAAGTGTCAATGCACCAGGAAAAAATTAAACTTACAGAAGTTTTTCTATAATGCAACAAACATGCATTTCCAAACTTAGCTTTATTTCACCTAGGCTTTCAATTATGACGCCAAGCCCAACTGCATTTGTTGCACATCATAACCTAAGAAAGTATTGCAATCGACACAAAGAGGTCACAGAAACAGTTTACATTTTGTGTTCTTACCTGTAAAGCGCTATTCAGGAAGCAACTGTTCTGCCCAGGTTCATTGCTGAGACCTTTACTGGGTGCTATCGAAGTTGTATTTCGTGGCGTAAACATTCCCTGGACATTCCCTCGACCCACAGAAAAGTAACTTCTTTTCCAAGACATCTTCCAGCTTTAGCTGCAGAACACGTAGGTTTTGGCTGGCAGAGTATTTTACTCGATCAGATCTTTCCTGTCTTTCACCAAAATTCAAAACTGGAACAACATCCAACCTTCTGCACGTTATAATTTAAATGGAATTTATCCTTTCTTCAGGAGAGCAGCAGTTTGTTTCTTTTAAACCCAGCCCAGGATACTATTCATTTGATGCTTATGTATGCAAAAACCTCCTTTACAAGCAGCCACAAAGTTTATGAAAGGGAAAGAATCCATGGTCTTGCAAGTTCATCTGTTATGCTGTTGCTCTTTTTTTTTTTTTTTTAAGTGGGTAGTGGCTTCAGGGAACAAATGGCAGATTAAGGAAGTCCCAGAAACGAGAGAAGAAAAACCAACAGCTACCTTCCCCCCGCTGCCTCCCCAGAAAAACAGCTTCACTAATTCTTTTATAATCCTCCCATAGAAGATGGGAAAAATCCAATTAGTGAGAGAGCAGAGAAACCAAACCCAAAATAAAACCTTTGCAGCTCTGTTTCAGTTACTTCTGTCTTGGGTGATGAAAGAGGCATTATTCTCACAGGAAAAAAAGCAGCAACTCCAGAACTTGAGAGCAAAGAGCTTGAGAGTAGCGAGGAGTCTCTGATACAGTTCGTCTAATTCTGCACGCAATCTTTAGAAGTTTCTCCTCCTGATCGTCCTTTTGCAATTGGAATGCCCAGCCGCGCCAGAAAGCTTGAGAGAGAAAAATAATCAAAGGCTTGCGTCACTTAATTACTCTCTTGGCTTTGTGGTGTTCTGCCAAGACCAGAGCTGCCTCACCTCCCACAATACACAGAATCTTCTGAGACAATGAAAAAAAAACAAAAACAACAAACCTTCCTCCGCCCAAAAAATAAAATAACAAGGAGAACACAGCATTCTAAGAAAAGAACGTTAGAGCAAGGAGGCAGGTACGGTGGAAGAGTTAAGAAGTTAGATTTAAAAAAAGAATAAAAAACAAAATTTACACGAACTCCATACAAGTTTTCACACATATCCTTTGCAATGCTTAAGTATCAAACTTCTTAAAGACCTCTTAGCAATTCATAAAGTAGTGGGATGACATTACGAATGTTAAACTGTCAATACTAGAATTGGGATTTTGCACTGATCCTTAGATTATGAGATGAGGAAGACACACAGCTCCCCACCAGCTCAGAAGGCAGAGCTGTCTTCAAACAAAACACTCTCCATATTTTCTTAATCAGATATAGTGTTTATCTATATAATTGACATTAATAGAACTTGCATCTTCCAAGAAACACTGATGCTTCTAAAGAAGTGAGAAGAATCAGTAAACTGCTCTTCCCGCCACAAGTAAACTTTAGCCCTCATCTTTCAGGAAATGTAAGAAAATAAAAAAAATAAAAAAACAACAAAAAAAGCATTTGTTTTAAGGAATTCCTAGAAACAGGAACTAAAAGAATTTATGATAAAATACTTTTATTTTTATTTCTCGCAAGACCATTCCACCTCTTCACTGAGGGTTGTACAGTATTTTCCTGGTACATTACCAACAAGATTTAGGACTATCCCACTTTTGGTAACAGGGTAAAAATTGGGTATAACTATTAGGACCAATCTGAACAAGATAAGGCTATTCCACATGTTCTGAAGTAGTAATTGCACTACAGTATCACTACGAAATAGGTAAAGGCAGAATTTAAGCATCAGCAAAGTAACTCGAAGAGTAACTCCTTACGAAGATGAAGATAACCTGGGTATCTGTGGAGGTATGTTTTTCACCTTCCCCACAATTACAATCTTTTCATCTTCTGTCAAAACACAAAGAATTTCCTCAACATCCACAAAAGTGTTAGAGCAGCCCGATCCATTCCCTTCCAGTAACCTTTTGTTTGTGCTTTCATTAATCTCAATTTACAAATATTAATGTAGTCTCTGTATCGCTGTAAGGCAGGCAAACATCTATATAGAGATGAATATTCTTCATGGTTGCCAGTATGCCATGCAAAACACTCAGATGTGCTTGCAAGACTGCAGACGGAGACCATTATCACGCCAGTCGCACAACATTCCTGAGTGCTGAACGTATACAGGACTCATTTCAAAGCATTTTCAGCCTCAATCCCCTTTTCTTTGCTCAATCTCGTAAATGAATCACAAGCCAAACAAACTGTGTGAAGTAAGTTAGTTTCAGGCAGCAACGCAAGGATCTCTGTAAACCACTGCTTCTTGCAGTAGGTGCAGTAGCAAGAGATCAGAGCAGGATCCACGAGGAATGAGCTGAGGCAGCAGACCCTGCGCTAACTCACAAAGTCTCTGAGTCACACACTTCTTTTCACAGCACCGATGGGAAATACAACTCAAAACATGTGCCAGACAGGCAGGTGTGAGCAGCAGGGAGTAAACACTCATTGGATTTCAAATCCAAGACAAGGTTCTGCTCTCAAAATGGGCTACAAAACTCCGAGCCAAGATATCTCAGTTATTACGAAGTGAAAACATTTTTTTTTCTATGGACTTTCATTGTTTTGGGACCAGAAATAGATGAAATACAAAGCCTCTCATTTATTAGCACTAGGAGAGTGCTGTGACTGCAGGGCTCCCACAGTGACCATGCAAGCTTTTCTCATTTGTACAGAAAGGACTTCCTTTCCTAGGTTCCTAAGAATAAATTCAACCTGCTCCTTTAGCTAGGATAGCCACTGCAGGGTTAAGAGAACAAGAAGCAAGCTGTAATCCATAACCACCCAGTTACGACAAAAACAGATCTCTGGAGATAAATGGCAGCTTCACACTTTACCAAACACTAAAACTTGCCAACATTATACAACAGCTACAAAATGGAATCCTAATTCATTTGAAATGCATGTGAGACAACAGTAATATGGAGATATATATATATATGTTTTTAAACAGACTCACTATGGCTCTCGTTCTACTACAAAAACCCCAAAAAGGATAACAAAACGTGAGCAGGAAAAAAGAATTATGGAGAAAAAGCAACATTAAAATACTCTGCTTTGCTTTCACTGCTGATGCAGCCACCACCAGAAAGAAGCTAACTCCTATTTTAAAGGTACAACATACAATTCCAAAAACCAAAAAAAAGCCACCTAAAGCAGCAGTAGCTGTACAGGCACAGGCAGGAGGTGTTCTGCCAACACACTGCTGCTCCCAGGCATCGCATTTGCATGTCATAGACCCCAACCATTTTTGTTAAGAAAAACAAATTTCTTTTCTGAAAGGTAACCGCTGTAACATTTTCACAATGCGTGTACATGCCTGAGAGCACAGCATAACTGAGAAGAAAATATTTTCATGTATTATTTCTGATTAAATAAATTTCTTAGACTTTAAGACTGTTCCCCTATTAAGAACCCATAGACGCCAAGTGTTTTTTTTTTTAATAAGACACAAAAAATTCCTGTAATTGAATTGCTGATGGAGCTTCCCAGACTTCCATAGCATTAATGTTAAGTCACAACAACTGCAGCTCCATACAGCTCTTGTATTGCAAAAATAAACAAACAAACAACAGTGTTCGAAACCTGCATCTCCTGTATGTCCAAGTGTCATCTTGGCATGACCCCAGGAAACACAGGTTGAAGTAAAAGAGAACGGCACTATCAGACCTGAGAACGCTGTTCTTCCAGATCAGATATGATTCCCACTGCTAAGTTCTTCTATTACAGGAATATGAGGAAAACAGGAGTGCCAGATGCAAAAGCATAAATGATGCACTTGGTTCATTACTCCTAACATTATCTTAGAGACACAATGAACCAAGGCTGATAGCCCAAAAAACTTCTAACGAACTTGAGTTTTGTTTATTGTCTGAAGAACACTATTTACTGGAACAAGGTACAAAATTAATCTGGGCAGCCTGATTAAATAAAGCTAACTAGATCCCTAAAAAAGTTGCCCCAACATAGTAAAAATATTATAATACAGAATAAATTGAGCACATTAACTCGAAAATGGAAATTCAACGTGCCAGATCTTCCCTCAAATTCAGCTAGATTCCCCGCTGTTCTGAGCATCTTCCTTAGGGAGGAAGGGCTCCCAGCCCAGGCCCAGAGACTGGACCAGCCCACCCCCACCCAGTACTGGCCACAACTCAGCATCTGCTTCTGGCCTGAAGAGATCTGACAGTCTGCCCTTGGGACAGCAGGGCATGCTGCTCTCACAGACACATGAGTTCAGGTCTCGGTACGTTCCCACATTCACTTGCTAAATCAGTCACACCAGCAGAACATCTCCAGCTGCATCCTTCCTTCTCCGGAGAGGTCCCACTACTACTACATTTTGCTTTAAGGGGAAAAATTGTCATGATCCACTCTTGAGTCTCATGTTTCTCCACACATTTCGGGCAGTTGGTTGATGTATCATTTCAGGGACAAGGTCGAAATAAAACAGCCTAATTAGGGAAAGGAGATGCTTCCATTTAGCTCCAGTGAAGTATTTAATCACATTTAAATAAGAGCAGAGGTCCAGAATTTATTTTTAATGAATTTTATATATCTGAAGAAACACGCAAAACAAATGCTTCAATGGGCATTTTTAGAAAAGGATGTGCTCCTCATCCTCCACGTGCTCCAAAGTGGTGGTACGTAACTGATTCCACTTTCTCATACCAAAAAAAAAAAAAAAAACAAAAAAACCTCTGAAAGCCTGACCAGATGAGAAATGGAAATCCGCTTGTTTTTGTAACAAAAAGAGAGAGACTGGGCCAAGACAATGCCTTTTTTGTACATCTGGCTTCCAGCAGGGCCACCTGTCCTGATCCCAGTATTGGTTGATTTCTGCATTGATTAAATCATATTTAGTTGGAGATCTCATCAATATTAAGACCACCATTTACAGTTCAGACCTCAAAAAATACTTAGCTTTGCATCTCAGTTTAAGTTCAGTCTTGGAGGTGATAAAATAGAGAGACAGAAAAAGCTTTCATTTCTTATTAGCCATAAAGCTGGATGAAGCAAAGAGTGAGCAGTGCAGCCATCTTAAAGGTAAACATCCCCGACAGACATCAGCTGCCTCACTACCAAACAGAAGTTGATGTCCTCTATAGTATATCTCATTTCTGAGATAGCCAGAAATATCAGGAATATCAGAAATATGTGTGATTTTTCCTTTGCGCACCTAGAAGACAGAGTCACTCCTAGTAGGTACTCTAATTTCCATTCATTTCTATCTGTAAGAATAGTTCTGCAGATAGGCATGTATTTTCCTCGGTCGTGATTGCTATGGCAGGACAAAGATGAAAAAGTTTGTGATGTTTTTGCTGTTGAAGCTTACACCCACTTTTTTGCTGTTGAAGCTTACACCCACTTTTCAGTCTCCTGCTTAAAGGAATACCTTAATTACAAGGCTTTCTGCTACTTCTGCCTACTGGGTGGAGCAGGGAACTGACAGCACTGCAGATTCCCGTGACATCATCATACTGGTCTTGCTTATCTTTCATTCTCCCATTGCATAATTCCTATCTGCAAAGCACTATAAAAATATGACAAAGCTCTGAGCATCCGCTAGCTCCCCGGAACCACATCAGAAACAAACACCTGGAGTTTGCAGGAAGTTAGGAGAACTGGTGTGTGGACAGGACACTGAAGGGGACAAAGCCACTCTTCAAAGCCAAAAGGTTGGCATTCCTCAGCTGTAGAATCAGTAAGCTGTTTGCTAGCTTTCAGAGAGAAAACACTTTTTAAATGAAGCAAGAGTATATGCTTGTACTGACTTTTCAAACCAGTAGGTACATGGGGAAAAAGAGAAACAAACCCACTCCATATTCCTGTCAGCAGCTCAGACCAACAAGGGGTGCGGAGACATCTTCTGCACAAACACCCAAAAGCAAGACTGCAGGCTGCCGAGGTGAAACAGTTTTATGCCGCATGAAGGCAGTTTATTTCTTACTGCAAGCAGCAGTGCTTGCAAGTATTTCATCAAATTATAATGGTCTCTGTCTTAAAACAATCAAATGAAATGCCATGAACACTAATCTAATCTGAACCATTTGATTTTAAGCTTGACAGTCAGCCAAATCTTTCCAAAGAGCATCTCTCTCTGTGGAAAAAAAAAAAAAAGCAGCAGAAAGCCACGGGCTTTGAACTGCGAACAGTTCAGGGATGGCAGAGAGCCAGAAACCCTCTCCTGCCCTAGCTCAAAGGTAGCCCTCCTCCGCTTGTCCCTACCTGCCTGCACGTGCTTCTGTGGGGTCACAGAACCTCAGCTGTCACCTCCACTGCCCTGACCCAAAGTTGTAGATTAGGCTGAGGAAATCTGTCTTCTGTTCAAACCTACAGACAGACTTCTGTTCACAGTAGAGAAAAAGTGTAATCTATCCCATATAGCTACAGAGAGGGAAAAATAGGGTAGCCAGGTCCAGACTTTCATAAAGCAGCTAAGTGGACTTAAAGTACCCAGCTGGATCTCAATAACTGAAAAAGTTGTTAAAAACCATCCCATAAAGAGCTCTAACATAACATGGCAACAATTAAAAGGTGGGTTACAATACAAATAAATAAACCCACAGCTATGAATATCTGAAACCAGCATTACAGCCTTTCCTGATCAAATGCACCTCAACATGCAAGATGATCTACAAGTTTTGGGAGGAAAGCATCTCTCTACAGTTTCTAAGAGCACTATGTGGAATAATCGAACAATACAAGGCTTCTGTTGGAAGACAAACAATGAGATATGAGGTCATTACTAGAGACACAAAGGCCACGCTATTTGCTTTGTATGGGCTTATTGCCAAAACACACTTCACTCCCCAGATAAAACCTTTACTCATATCGAAAACACCGTATTAATAACCAGTGATCTCATGCATCACGGTACTCCCAGCACGCGCCCAGGTTGGTGCCAGCCCCTTCGGAAGCACTTTGTCCCCTCACTGCCATGCAGCCAAAGAAGCCGTTACCTCAACAGCTTTCCTCCAACACCGAGGTGGGAAGGAACAGACCCCTAGTTCAGAAAAGTCAGCTAGACAGAAGTCAACTCAAAGAATTTTTGAAGTAAGGCTGTGGAATAATTTACGCTCCTTCAGGTATTCCTTCCACAGTTGCCCAGCTCTTTAAGATCACTGTATGGTAATAAAACCACACACCTCAACACAGCTGCACAGAAGAGGATTTCTGAAGCACATCTCCTGAAGTTTTGTATCAATTTCTACGTGAACTGCAAGCCTACTCTCCAAAGATTATCTGTATCAGGCTTGGTGCTGGACGAGTAAGTGCAGTTCAAACATTAGGCAAGAGGTCAAAAGCAGTAAAACATCACCATTCAATTCTGCATAACATAGAAAATCACAACCAACAGGAATATAACAGTTGTCAACCATACAGTGAAATGGAACGGTCGGTTTTATCCTAGCAGAGGCTTAGACACCCTCCACCACCAGTTATTTCCTTCCACAGACTTCACCCACCCAGGCTTTCCACAGGAAACTTCAAGACAAACTCAACACTTGATTCAATCTCCATGCATAACCATTTTCCTTGCAAAATTCTGGATTTTACAGCCATCAGCCAGAGCAACGAGATTTTAGGGCTCTTTTTCCTGTGGCACCTTTATTCACAAGAAAATAATCTCATTCCTACTCCAGTAACACTACTGACCCAAGAAAACAATTATTTTCTACTTTGGCTTGCAAATTCTAGCCTAACAGTGACTAAAGAGAGCCCAGAAGCTTTCAATAGTATTCAGTAGTGTTCAGCAACACCACGCTTTATGACCGGCAACTTTAAATCTTAAATCCCTGCTGTCATTCTTTCCCTGACCTTGCAGACTTTTCCTGTTTAACAGCATCCCAAAAAAACTGTGGAAAATTCAACCTCTTCTATAGCAACTGCTGTGCAGTAACTATGAATTCTCCTGTCAATCTTCACACTCACCACCCTTAAAGCAAAAGGCAGTAGCTACCAATCCCAATTCACATGCTGTTCACGTTACAGCACCACAGATCTCTCTACTTTACTAACCTGGGTCACTGTATTTCAATTTCCTAACATTTATAACAACTGAATGTTCAAATACACAAACATCCACCAGAACAAAAAACATAGATAGGCAAGGAATTTATTTTGCAGAAAAATAAGCAAAAAGAAAAACTCCAGCAACACTAACACTTGAATTTCAAAGGAAAGATAACACATAACATGCAAAGACAGCAACATGATGAGAGCAGCAATAGGCTTTGACCAGACAGATGAATGGCCTTTTGGTGCAAAACAGCCTTTCTGGTGATGTTTTAAGAACCTCAGAGTTAAACACCACAATGCACTGTCCTTCTCCAGATAGCAGACCTGATGGCACCTAAAGGCATTTGGAAAAAGTAGGGAGTAATTTCCTAAACCTCAGGATAGTTTAGGCTATTACAATAACACCCACAGCTTATTCTCAACCTACTAATTCACTAATTTGTTTTATCTATCCCACTATCACCACTTAAACCAGGACAGCTTCTCACGTTCTCCTTCTTGCCAGACTAGTACCTTACCAAGGTGCTGAACCAAAGCAGTGAAGAGGAACTCATGAAGTCAAAGCGTGAACAGAGTAAAGAAAGAAAGAACAAACAGCAGTTCATCTTTTTTCTTGCCTTGCTAAAATTGACAAGGAGTGCTCCTGTACTGCAGAGTGTTATACGGATTAGTATTCCTACATAAAAATGTAAAACAATGCACCCAGCATCCACAAAATGCTGTTTTTCCCTCTTTTTTTAAGCAGTCATCTGTGCTGCACAGCTATAAATAACACTTCAGCAGAATCACGAGTATGCATACGCATGCATAAGCGCTTAACAATCTTAACTTCGTTTTAAGATCATTATTTGTTAGTTTTGAGAAGTAAGCATAACTAGCAAGAATAGAGAAATTCATTTTGTGCTTGATTTTGCTTTGTATACAGACGCGTTTTCCGCAAAATCCACTGAAGCTTTCAGAACTCGAGTAGGAAGAATACCTGAACATAACACAAGAAACAGTTTGCTGAATGCAAACATCCTGTCTCTCTCAACAGTGGCCAACAGCACATTAGAGGGAGTTAAACAGGCTGGGGGAAAACATACCCTTATATCCTCCCATACCTTACCAACAGTCTGGAACAGTTAAGGAGAGGGAGTAGAAATCAAAGGCTGATTCATTGTTTTCTATAAAACTAGAAGACGTGATTCACTGTTTGTTATAAAACTAGCAGAAGAAAACATCTGATTGATGGATTTAACAGAAATTACAGAGGAAAAGACACTTTTTGCAAGGCGGTGACTTGTCCCCCCCCTTTCTTAAAGAAGACACAGAGACATAATCAAGCCCTAAAACTACATTAAGAACTTGTACAGCGGGCTCTGGTCTCCCCTCTGGCAAACACAGCATCCACAATACACTGCCAAAGCCTCTGCCCAACGTTTCTGCATCCCAAGATCACATACCCAGCACTGTGCCCCTCTGCAGCTGCATCCCCAGCCATCACACAGCCCCAAAAAGTAAACACCCACCTTTCACAGATCTGTGTGTTATAAGGAAGAGAACAATAACACATGACTGCACAACAGCCCTGAGCTCACGGCTAAATATCAAATGCAGACAAAGTCACGCCACAATTCCTGCAAATACAAAAAAGGGACTCATGTATAACAGGACGTGCAACTACCTCAAGTGTCAGAAATTCTACTTTCACTGAGAAATCCTTACAAATAGACAATTTATTTTGCCTAAGTTCTGACATACTGTCAATTTAAATAACAAGATAATAAGTAAACTGGTCAGTAAAAGATCTAAGCATTCTTACAAGACACTTTTTCATCTATAAACTTAATCGTAACACATTTAAAGCACGACCATCCTCCTAATTTAAATGGTTTCAAGCTCAAAGAGGGTAGATTAGGTTAGATATAAGGAAAAAGTCTTTTGCAGTGAGGGTGGGGAGGCAATGAAACAGGTTGCACAGAGATGCGGCGGATGTCCCTAGGGACTTTCAAGGCGAGCCTGGATCAGGCCTTGGGCAACCTGATCGAGCTGTGTCCCTGCTCACTGCAGGGACTACATGATCTTTAAAGGTCCCTTCCAACTCTAAGGGTTCTGTGATTCTAATGGAGGACAAACTCGACCATACCACCCGTTCTTGTAATCAAATATGTTTACACTGTTATAAGCATTCTGCAAGAGGTGCTATAATAAGTACTCTGGAAGACAAAAAGTCCTGACATTGACTTCTCAAGCAGTTGTAAAAAGAAACCAAAAAAACCCAAACCACCTTCAAATCCAGTTCAAGTTATTTCATTGCGTGAAATTTGCAGTAGGAGGTTAAAAACAGGCAAAAGGTATTTTCTTTAACTTTCATATACAATGTCTTAGTAAGACATGCATTTCAGGAACTAAAACATGACATAAAACGCACAGTACACACAGATGGAGGTTTTACGCGAGCAAAGCAGATTGTATCCCAGAAGGAAGTTTTCAGAAACACAACTCCTTTATTTTAATGTTAGAACAGAAAGCAAGGTGAAGCTGTTAGATTTCGATACAAACTGACAAAATTGATGCCCTTCAATGCAAAATCTGAATTCAAGTTTCTAAGATAATTTTGTAAAGATCATTTCTATTAGCCTTAACTGATGCTACTATTAGGCAACTACTTCCATGCTGATTTTATAAACTTACATAACTCTTTCCTTACAGACTTTAATACCTTAAGATCTTGGGATTTGCTGGAAGAAAAAGCAGCAGTTCATTCTGTAAAATGCAGAAGCCATTATACAATTACTTTGTATCAAATATAGGCTTATGAAGATGTTATTGTCTTCATTTGGAAAGGTTACTTCATCCTCACCGGAGAAATACTGTGAAATTACCAAATGCAAAAGGGATTATTTTGTGTCCTGCTGTGGCCTGAAGAGATTCACAAAGCATGAAAGAGATTCCTTTTAAGTACAAGCAGGCTCTGTCCTAAGGAGTCACAGAAGCAGAAGCTGTGCAAATGTGCTATAACACAAGCTGAACAGACTAGCTGGGTGTTGGGGTAAGTAAAAGAAGAATGATGTCAACAGCTTTGATTTATTTTTGTTCTGCCTGGTGATGAAACAACACTACTGAGCGGCACCAGAAGCTTCCTTCAAAATAAACAGAAAGTGCTCAAGAGGAGGTACACACCACCAAAGTAGTCTCTGCATTATTTGCAAATTGCTCACTGGCAGAAGAGAGCGTAAAGACACAGGTTCAAAAGTTCCTTCCTTGCAATTAAAGAAGTCTGTAAAATATCAAATTTAAACAGAATTCCATGGGTTTCCTAAGAATTTAAAATATTTTTGACCAACTGGTACACATGGGGAGGAAAACACCCTTAAGTATTTTTGTTGTTGTTGTTGTTATTTTGAAGCAATGAAACAATGAAAAAGAGTAAGGAAGATGCTTCCGTACCAAAAAGCAAAGTCTGGCCCAACAGCACCACCCAGGCAACAGCAAGTTTTTAAGACACTGACTTCGACACTGAAAGAGTAACTAGAAGGAAATTAAGCCTTGCTGAGCTTCAGAGATTTCAACCTAGGCTCCAAATAAAAGGATGTTTACTTTAAGAGATTTAGTTGAACTTTTACCTCAGTAGCGTTCAGCTATTTCAACACTGCAGTGGGTTTGAATTTTACTGAAAAGCGAGTAGTTATGTCTGACATGTCCCAAGACTGACTGCACACCGATGGATGAAATCACTTGTGAAACTAAAGACAACATTTATCTGGCTGAAACCAGAGGATTACATAGTTTCTAGCTTAGTACAGCCCAGAACACCTGAAATTTAGAAAGCACAGTCATGGAATGGTATGTTATTCTAAGTGCTGAGTTCATGCTTTTTTTCCCCCCTATGGAGTGAAGCACCCAGCCCAAATTGGTGTCTTGTGCTTCTCCAGAGAACCCCAGGGAACAAGGCTGGGGGCTGAAACAGAGACACTATGGGTAAAAGGGCTCAGGCAAGGCATGACAGCAGCTTGAATGGCTCCTCTGCTCCAACACACACAGCAAGGGACGGGGATCTTGATAGTCTCAGGATGACATTGTTTACCTAAGTGTTTGCTTTCTTGCTTCTCACTATGCCTGGGATCCCCTAAACCCTGTCAGAGTGTGGCTGTGCCATTCAGCACCATCAGAGGCATGGATATAGCCCTGCTCCCCCTCAGGAAGGTGCCAAGGAGATAGCTCCAGGCCCTGCAGGTACTACAGGCCAGAGAGAGGCCGGAGCTGGCCTCAGACATAGCACAGCATTACTGACAGACTTATGAGGCCCCTCAGTGACTGACAGACTGGGAAGCAGAGTCACAGCAGGCAACGGGAAAGCTGCACACAAGCAAAGCTCTGTTTTGCCTTCCCTAATTCTAAGGAATTTTCACTTTTATAACCTGCTAAATTTATACCTAGTTCCTATTTAAATTAAAATTTATCTTTGCTGATGTTAAAACCTTTTAGGGGGCTCTCCACAGAAGGCTCAGGCATCTCAAACCTGTGGAAGATCCCACTTCCTGCTACAGCATGGTATGTAGGGCCTGCCTCTTCCCAAAGCCCCCCGGGCAGGCTGCACCGCAGCCCCACAGCATCGCTGCCCAGAGCCAGGCCCTCCGCCTTACAGCCTAGCCCCACACGGCCCACACCTCCTCCTGCTAAATCCTGTCAGAGCAAGAGCGCTTGATGTGCTCCAGGCCCAGGTCTCCAAGCATTCTTACACAGAACAATGCAACTTGTTTTCCCCAGAAATCTCCAGACAATACGCTGGCAACACGGAAAGCTGAAGGGACGCAACTCTTGCACATGCCAGAACAGGGCGTGAGGAAGATTAGCAGATTGGTACAAAAACAAGTGCAGATCCAGAACACCAGCAAGACAGCAAAAAAAGCAAAACCAGATTTTGTACTGTTTAAAAGTCCTCTCCCTTGGAATAAGCAGCCTTCATAGATCTACTACCTGACATCTGGAAAAGCAGCTAACAGCTATCCTTACCGAGAAGGCATTCACATACCATATTTTCAGTCACTGCATTATGCCACAAGAAATGCTTTGGTAAGAAATCCCAAATACTATATTCCCCTTCAATACTAGAAGAAAGTGTTTAGACGCACTGCTACTTAACATTATTCTTCTTATTATCCGCTGCTTAACTGGCATTACAACATATCCCTCTTCCCTACACACACCTGTAAGGGAAGCAGGAAAAAATAAGAAGATTCTGTCCAGATTAAGAGCCTGTGCATCCTTCCTCTGATTAATAAATCATACGCACACGTGTATGCACACACAACCAAGTGGCTGACCTGGAAAAAATCTTACACTTCTGGTCAATCAGGATGAAGTCACTCCATCTGAAGCTGAACTATTCTGAGCTTGATCCAAAAACGTGTGATGCTGGGTACGTTTTCTCCGCTGATTTGGAGGAAAC
Organism: Numida meleagris; assembly: GCF_002078875.1. NCBI lineage: Eukaryota > Metazoa > Chordata > Aves > Galliformes > Numididae > Numida > Numida meleagris. The sequence continues at coordinate 19,710,280 of NC_034413.1, forward strand.
TCTTCCACATTTTTTCCCAGTTCCCTCAAGTTCTCCAGTTCCAATACACTATATGGTGATCCCGGTACTCACTAGTTAGTACAGGAATCAAAATACAAATCTTTTGGAACGAAGAACAGGCTTAAATTTGAAATTTAAAGAAAAACGTGGAATTACACATGCATTAACGAATCACTCAAAACATTCTTATTATCCAAAACATGAAAATCTGAAAAGATGCAACTGGAAAATGTGTGAAATTGCATAGCTGTGACACACAGCTCTTTGGAAGAAGTAATTTCAGAGCTGTGACAACTCCTAGGAGTAACATCACTTACATTAACATCACTTGGCTCCTGGTAGAGCCAAAAACTGCGCCATACTCAAATATGTTCCCACTCACGCATTTGTTTCAGCTCCCTTCATTTTGCTCCCCGATTACTCAAAATCTACTGTTTTTCTTGCGTAAAACTAGTTTGCTTCTATTTATTCAGAAGCGTAACAAGAGCATAATTTGCTCTGACTATGAAATATTCCACCCTCCTGTGGTGCTCCACTCTTCCTGCATTCATTTCTAAGGGCCTTTAGGTCTAGCACAACCTTGATGTTCCCATTTCTAAGCACAGCAGTAAATCCTGCCCCCACGTTTGATGATGACAGCCTGCACCAGACATTACATTTTAAAGCAAGGGCTTCCGTTATCTCTCCCTAGGAGAAGATGGAAACATACCAAAAACATCTACAAAATCATTCTGTTATCCTCCAAATCATTCCTTTCCTGCCAAGCATAGAAAAGCTCAGCAGTTAGGCAGCAGGTGTGCCAAAACCATTGTTCATCCTGACAGCCGCCACAGTATGTTTCCTTTTCTTCTCTAGCTGTTTATCAAGTTTCTCTGGCCCTACACTGGGAACTCTCTAAACAGCACTTAGCTTGCTTTGTTTTGTAAAACTCATAAAAGGCTGAAACAGTGACTTGAGCCTGTAGGTGTTAAATATGTTACAAATGAACGACTTTAAGAAATGCATGAAACACTATGTCCACAAGGCTTTGGAGTTAACAAGATTCTTGAACTGAAAGTTTTTTGTTTTGTGGCTAAGAAAAAAAGCATAATTAGCAGCGAGGAGGTTCCCATGGAACCTTCTGGAATTCCCATGAAGTACAACACGCTAGGAAGAAATACCCACTGAACTTTCTAATGGCAGATGAATACAAGCAGCTTCCTGACGAGTCTGTTTCAGCATGCAAGTCATCAGATGGGCTGGGCCATCCCTCTGTCCTCCTCTCACGAGCATTCCACATTCAGCAGATCACCAGGCAATGAAAATCTGACCTTGCATCAGGCACAAGTTCATGCCTGCCTTCCTGTACAATGAGCCAAACAGAGGTCATGATACAGCGTTCTTGCTATCAGTGGGAGGACAGGCAATTTCTGAGGGTGACATTTTACATGGACAAACGAACCAGAAATCTCACTGCCACCAAAGCGGGGAGGGCACTTTCCTCCCCATCCCAGTGCTCTCAGGCAGCCAGTCAACATCCCTGCCCTTTGGCTCACAGGAGCAAATTCAGCTCACAAAATTAGCACTTTGGGGGGGATGGGAAAAGGGGAAGAGAAGGGCTTGCTTTATTTCCTGCTAGTTTAGTGAGTTGAATTAACTTACCAAGAAGTCGGAGCCGGGTACAGGAGAAGCAAACAGCAAGGCAGGAGCACAGGCTTCCTCCCAGCTCCGCATCAGCTGCACACACCCAGCTGAGTTCCACCTAAAGCTACGTCTCATGTCAGATCCTAAAACATGCAGAGATTATAGAGAAAGGTATTTCTTCAAAAAAAATATGGAAAGCATTTGAACAGGCAGAATGCATTTATTACACTGAATGGCGAGCAGTAGATACGATATGTTAATTTTTTCCTGTTTTCCTTTTTTTCCTCTGGGTGGCAGATTCTAGAACTGGATTTACCATTCAGTGGAATTCAAGCCTCTGTTTACTATCACTGAATGCACAAAAACAGTTTGTGGTTTTTCCGAATTTACAGATTTAAACAAAGACATACTTCATGCTAAGCGGCAGCAGTGAGAGCTATAGAACAGTTATAGTACCCTTCCAAAATTCACATAATAACTACTATTTATTTTGGAAACAGAACACTTAACAAAAAGCAGGGAATCGGGAAACCAGCCAAAACAAGCCCTTACTTTCTCAAGTGAACATGTTATAAGTAATTTTTAAAGCCCTACATATATGGAAAAAAAAGCAGTCCTAAGAGTTTCTAACACGGGGTACTATAAAATAACAAGGATGGAAAATGAATTGTCAATATCCCCTTCAGCTGTCACACAATCATCAAGGTGAGAAGAGATTCTGTCTGGCTTCATCTCTGCACTCATTACGGATACCAGCAGTCAGTAGCAACTGTGGTATGACGGACCCAAGAAAGCTAATGGCTTGGAAAGTGCATTTCAACAGCCAGCAGAAGATATGTAACATGTACACACTTGAAACAGTGTTATAAAGAAGAAACCAAACATGCAAAAGTAGATTAAAAACCAAACTAAAGTAACACTATTTCTTTGCATCTTCAAAATAAGGACAACACATACTGAAAAGTAACATTTTCTACCTTTTGGTACAACATACAGAATTCCTGCAAGAACTCAGATTGAATCAAGAAAAATACTGTCACAATAGTGGCAACTTTGAATTTAAACAACTGACTTAAAAATTGCTAGGACCTACCTTTAGGAGCCAGTTGCTATTGCGTAAACTCTGTATTGGTATTGCAACAAAAGCTAGAGATCAGAGCCGGCTGAAAAAACTCTCAGAGGACATTCTATTAGAGAAACTGCTCTGAGTAACGCTATTGCATGGAAAAATTATTTAAGGGAGGAGGAAAGAACTGGAAGAGTGTGGGAGGGGACAACCTGCAGATGCAAACAATAGGAAGCTGTTCAAAAACCAAGGGCCTCCCTCAACACAGGAAAGCCTAATCTGAGAAGCACTACCCCCTCTGCCACCTACCAGGCAGGCAGCTCTGCCACCAGAGATAAGGCCAGACAGGCCGATCCTGCTTACCAACAACTCACTAGAGAAACAGGGCAACCAAAGAGAGGAAAGTTTCTAAGTCCTTTCTGAAAAGGGACCAGGCAGGGGAGGCAGGCAAGCCAGGCTGTAACAAAGTACTTCTTATTACCATGCTAGGCAGAGCTCACCTCATAAGCGTGTGACAAACGAACTGGAGAGGTTCCTGCCAATTGTTTAGTTAACATGAAGGATGTTGTCTCATGGGAGGGGTTGATATCCAGGAATGACATGTAACCACTGACTAGAACAAATGAGAGGACTTAAAGATTACATCAGTTTTGATCTCTTGGTTTAGAGCGCTGCGGCTGCAACACAAACGTAAATTCAGTTTTTCAAAGAATGATTATTGAAGGACAATTCCTGGAACCATCCTGTGTATCTCAAAGCCTGCGATGCCAATCAAGAGGAAAAAAAAGTTTGTCCAGAAAAACAGTTTCCAATCCCCAAGCCTGCCATAAGCTCAGTTACTTAAGCTTCAAAGCAGCATTACCACGCAATTTTTCTCAAACTCTCTCAGAACAGCTCCTGAGACACTGGTGCCATCCACATTCACCATCAATTTCTTCTTAACACAGTCGCATTCACAGCGCAGACAGGGAGAGTTGCAGTGTATACCCACGACCAAAATAACTGTAAAGAAAACTTTGGTTATGTTATGAAAAACAATGTACCCCATTGTCTTTCTGTCCTAGCACAACATAATGCTAACAGAATCAGATTGAAATATAATAATACTCTGGACCATACAAGGTACTGAAGACACTATCCCCACCGGGACCATTTACCTAATAGAAACAAACAATGTGAAAAGGAAGTAGTTGGAATACAATTAAAACATTCTGCCTTAAAAACAACCCAGTCTTGCAGGACAGAAGGGGCTTAGCAAAGTTTTAACCGTGTCTTGCCAATATAATGTAGTCTTGGTCAGACAGAAACAGGAGTAAGAGCAAGAAAGGAAAAAAAATACATAAAGCACAATACTCTTAAGTCATATTTTACTTTCTGACAGTTCTGTGTACTTTCCCCGCCCCCTAAGTTTTAGATACATATATGCTAACCTCGTATCAAATAATTTTTGAAGTGTCCTAACAGCAGCAGAATTGTGGAAAAAAAACAAACCAGAAAAATATTAACTAATCATGTTGGGCTCAAAATCTGTCCTACAGCTGTGTATGGTTAAAACAGCATGTTAACTCCACAGCACTCTTTCCTCAAACAGCTTGTTTCATGGATGCCAAACCACTTAAATGTGCAGTTCACAATATCAACGCGGACCTCTTCAGGCAAGGGCAATATGCCAGTCCTCGCTTTTATCATACGTGAAGAATGACGGAGTCTCCCAGGCATCCTGCACCATTCCCAGGCATCCTGCACCATTACTTGGACCTGCAGGTGTCCTTTCAAATACCAGTATCAGGTCTTTCCAACAGTTAGCAAGCCCACCTGTTTAAGTGCCACCACGTCCAGGGCTCAATGACCTTCAGTTGGCAAGCGTCCTTGCCAAGAAAACACTGGTCTCTATGTTCCCTTTCCTCCTTGTCATCCCGCCGGAGGAAGCATTTGCCTATTCCTCCTCAGGCACACGGGGACCCACGTGACTGCCAATTTCCTTGCTGAAGTGAAGTGGGCCAACAGCCCTGTTCAGAAGCACTGAAATCAGTAATAGTAAGGGGTTTGTGGTACCAACCTTTACAAATTTGCTTCAGCCTCAGTTCCCATCATTTCAGAACTTTCTTCTCAGCTTTTTCTTCAAGTGATCGAACACATGCAAGTAAGAGCTACAGTGACAGAGTAACAGCTCTTCAACACTTAGTGACTGAAGAAAGCATTAATAGAAGTTCTCTTTAAAGCAAGTTCAGAATTCTAAAACTAAACTGAAGTTTTAAAACTCACACAGCATTAAAGGAGAGGTAAGGATTTTTGTGCTGGAACAAGTCTCGCTGCACCAGGCAGAAGACAAGGTTCCACTCCCCATCACCAAAGGGCAAACAGCTGGGGCAGCAAGCAGTGCTCCACACCCCAGCAGAAGCCAAGGAACATGTCCTGAGCTGGGACACAGGAGTACTGCTGAGCTTACAGAAGGGCTTTGCCAAACACACCAGCTAAGCATCTGACTCACTGCCACCAAACTAAGAAAGAATTTACAGCAATTACCACATTTCTGCATAAAATAGCAAGGAAAAAAATAAAAGTGTTTTCACTCCTCCAACATCATCAATTCACCCAAATTAGGATAATATAAGAAAGTCCCAAACATCTCTGGTCAAGCAGTGCAGCCCTTAGGGCTACAAAGAGCTAATAGCAGTGCTAGCAATTATGCAGTCATCCACACAGTTGCCTCTGACTGAACCAAGGCAAGAAAACCAGGCAAGATAAAGCAACAGAAACACAGAATCTCTCTCCATTCCTTGCTTTTGTTTTGTATTAAAGATCAGTAATGTGAGGAGCAAATATATTTGCAGACAACCCTATCTACCAGTGCATATGCCTACTGCACACATCACAGTTGGTAAGATAAACAGATATTGTCGAAGAAAATGACAAAAGCATATGTTTAAAAAAATAATCTGAAGAAACTAAGTACAGATGACAGAGCTGCAGTAACCACTCTTAATACTGAAAACAGTTCAACATCTGCAAAATCATATGATTTCAGCTTCCTTCTGCCATCACAGATCATGCGGCTTCCCAGAAGCAGAGATGATGCTAGCTGTTCCCTTCACCCCTGAATAGTTTTCCACCATAGCAATCCCCCTCATAGAGCTTTAAATGTCAGCACATTTAGTGTAATTTAAATAAAATTAGTATATCCACATGGAGAAATCTGCCAGGAACAAATGATTTGGGGTGAATAGCACGCCACACTGAAGATATAGTTTCTGACTGAGCTGGCTCCTGTCCTCCTTTCACAGAAAATAAAACCACAAAGGGGGGCTGTTTCCATAACTTCAGTTGTTCAGAATCCAGAGGAGCCCTACAGTAAGCAGTTTTAACTGGCACAGCCGAGACTAGCAAACTGCACAGGGTATGACAACAGAGAAACAGTAGATGGGATGGCTTCTCCTACCATATTTGCTACCAAAGTCAAGCACCGTGTGTCAATTCCTTGCATAGGTAACTTACAGTGTGTTTTATGACACACCTGTGCCAGCCTGACAGCAGCTTCCAGGGCAGATCCATTCCCATCACATGCCCCTTCTGCTCCCTTAACACTTGTGCTGGAAAGTCCACGAAAGAGCTAGTACAGAAAGAAAAACTGGCAAAAACAACCCTAAACAACTCTGTCAAAGGAACGATTGCTTTTTTCATCATCTAGCTCACTCAGAATTCAGAAAAGCCAGCCTGGAAAGCAGTGGCCTGATACCAGATTTCCTTACTTGAACAGCAAAGTTGCCCCCCAGTCTGCATTCAGATGCCTGTATGGCAATCAGTACCATGGACTGAAGCTGTGGCCTCACGCAACTGTGAGAAACATCAGGCTGTGTCCGCCTGTTGGCTTTCCCCAGCCTCGTGCTCCCAGCACCGAGCCCCAAGCTGCAACCAGCCCTGTGAGCCACCGTCACAGGGCAAGCCAGCACAGTACCAGCCGAGCAAGGGGAGCACCCAGGGAGCCCCAGCCCTTCCCTGAAGGATTTCTTAACGCTGCCACAGCAGAGCGGTGGTAGGTTAGCACCTCACTGCACTCTAGGAAAGACCAGGTCAGAATAACCACTGTAAATGAAACCCTCAGTTAGTTAAACTTTCCTAGCTTCCTTGTTGTAAGCAAGCCAGTGAGTTTTGTTTGTTTTAATTTCCAACGTGTATCTCCTGGAATTTTAATAAGTCTGGTTATCCCCTTCACCGAAAAATGTTGAGGTCAAAGAAGTTAATTCTGAGGACACACAGCAGTGACCACCAACAATTTTTAAATGCCTTTTGGAGGGGTGAGAGGAGGGCTGGCTGAGGAGTGCAGCTAGTGCTCCCCACTTCTGCTGCAGTCTTCAAGGGGAGGGGAAGAAGGCCAACAAAAAAGCTAACAACAGTCTAACAAACTTTAGGGCAACGTGTTAAAAAAATATTAGGCAAACACATATGCTGTACTCAGCTGACCTCCTCCACATGGCAGGACAACTGCTTCAGAACCGTCTGGAGGGGGAAAAAAAAAAGAAAAAGCAGGGCACAATTTACTCTGTCAGACACAGCTTGCTTTCATAGGGTAGACGCAGCCTGCAAGCCAACGGAGCCGCTGATAAACTAATGAGAACCCATCCTGCTTTCTTCCTTGTCATCTGAGTGATTCTTTCAGGAAAATCAAATTACCTAGAGCTATTAAAGTTACTGGTAAGTTACAAGATGAGCTAAAAGCTCTTTCACTGCTTCTCAGTATTTCTAAGGAATCAAACATACAACTGCTTCGGTAGTTATGAACAAGGAACCAGAAACAGTTTTCAAGACCGTGTGTTCTACAAAGACCTGCTAACACACAGCCGTGCTGTTGACGCACTCCACTTTCCTTCAGGCTCCCAGCTGCCCTCTCCAGTCCTCACACAGCCCACTCCCAGGCAGCCCCGCAAAGCCAGAGCCAGCAGGGCCGGGGAAAGCATCCAGCGGGAGCAAAATGGCCCAGAGGAGATTTTCCTCAGATCTGCTCTTCGGTGCTCCCCGTGTAGCCCTAGAAGTATTTGTGCAGGATGCCTCAGTGCGGCAGCACCAGTTACATTATTTGAGGAACGACAGCTTGTAGTCTAAACCAAAATCTCAGCTGGATTAAAAAATCTTCCTGAGAGTGCCAAACAGAAAGAATTCCTCAGTATATAGAGTCCAGTCATTGGCTAGCAAGAGCACTGTCACCGTGAGCCCATGGTGGGAGCTTATGGTTTGATGAACAAATCTGGCCCACTTATAACTCTAACATACAGTCAAAATTCTTCACTTGTCTTCTTCCTTATGTGTGCTTGGAAGATAGAGAGGGGCTCACTGATCCCAGCCCTCCTTTAGGCAGTGACCTGCAGCGCTTCACAGTAGCTGCAGCACAGGGAGGTATGGGAGGCCACCAACAGTCAGGGTGCAAAGCTTAGAGAAACACTGGCAGAAACCAAACCCACTCTTCATCAAAGAGGGACCCCACAAACACCACAGATAACTGCATTCTTGTTGGCACAAGAAAAAAAGCAACTTTACTGTGTGCTTATCCCAAGAGGCAGCAAAACACAGGCGTTGCACAAATCCACCCCGGGTTTTGTGATTTCCACTTCAGTACATGATGTAAAGCAGACACACGGCACTGATCAGTGTAACTGGAGCAATCACTCCATATCTACTTTTCCCAGTCATTAAATAAGTTTGCGACAAAAACCTATAACACCCAAACTACAATCATTTATATACCAAGATCTCTACAATTGTGTGCTGCTTGACTGAGGCTTGCAAAAGTCTTAAGAAAGACAATTACACAAGATTGCTTCAGCACCTGCATCAACTTAAGTGATGCTTTCAAGCTCTCATCTGACAGGAAAAAAAAAAAAGGAGATGACAGGTTGGAGGTGGAAAATTCAGTTTGAAAACTTAGTTACATCCGTATGACACCAAAAATGAAAGTAAGACCACCAGCAAATTCTCTTTACTCATATGAACTTGTCCCCTTTGATATTTTAGTTCCTAGGCTTCGTTAGTTTACTTTCCTAACAATTTAGCAACAGAAAAAAGAAGATCACAGAACGGTGGTTATGAAGAAGGTAAGGAGACTCATAACACTTTATCTTCCATCATTTTAGATTTCCTGCCCTAATTATTTTCCTGTGTCTTATTTTTAGTGTCTGTCCTACAGTTGAACCGTGGCAGATTGAAATGCAGTCAGGATGCATAGCACAGAACTCTCAAGAGCACTGAAATCCATAGCATGATATTGATGGGCAGAAAACAAAAGTCAATGACGCAGGCAATTCCAGGAATCACCCTATCAATTTTTATATATATATAAATATATATATGTATATGATTTTATATATATAAATACTTTAAAACAAATTTTAAATTTGCAATTTATTAAAATGATTCCTCTATTAAAAAAACCCAACAGCTATTATAAAGAGAAGTAACAGCATTTTTTAAATTATCTTTCTTTCCATCTTGAATTGTTTTCTGTGTTCCATCAGAACAGCTGCTATTCCTTTAATTTGCACACACCTACAAACGCTGCTGCAGATGCCTAAAATCCAGTGACTTTTCCAATTATATATACAACCACATATAGGCAAGTTTGTTTCACAGCTAGTGAAATGAAAGTAGCTTAAGATAGTGAGATATAACCAAGCTTTAAAGCAACAATTTCAGGGAGGATGAGAAACAGCTGACTCCCTCTAGAAGAAACAATGAGCCACTCACAAAAATTCTACAGAAAGCCACATCCATCACAGTAATAGGTGCTATAATGATAAAACACACCTAGTTAAGGAGATTTTCAGGTAGAAAAGTAATTGAGCAGATTTCACTCTGCAGCTTAATCCTGATGTGCCCCGGAGGACTTATCTGTTCACCTTTGTCTGGCATTCTAAAGCTGCATCTCCAGACTACAAATCCGCTCCTGACAGAACACCAGTACTCTCTATATACGTAGGGTTAAAAAAAAAAAAAAAAGTTGTATTAATTAAGCACTAAAGCATTATGACAAACACCCAGAGGTTCCTTGCCCCCATATGCGATGAGCACACAAAACAAAAGTATGCACTAGCATATCCAAACAGAAGGACTTCGCTCATCTTAAACCATGCTCAACTAACATTTTAAGTCCCTTAAAGAAGCCCACTGCTGACACAAGTCACCCGGGACAATGCAGACCCGAGGGTGAGGCTAACATCCATGCAGGATGCCTGCTACAAAGAGCAATACAGAATACCAAGTATGAACATCAGTATCTATTTATAGACAGCAAAAACAACTTCTGCTGCATACTGATTAGACTGAAACACTGTCAAGGCGGTAGATGAAAGAAACCTGCAGAAGAGATGAATTCCTAGGTGTACACTCAACACTAAAAATGGCAGGCATCATAACAACTACATACAGCCATACATGTAAGTCTTTTTATTTTAAAGAGGAGCTACTCCAGAATCCAGCTCCATAGACTTAGAAATTAAGTCTGCTTTGGAAGCTAATGCACGAACTCTATATGTATAGAGATGGAAAACTGACCTGTGCCTTTCCAATTTAGGGCTTCAGGAGAAGTCCCAGTCTACTTTGTTAGCATAGGAATACCAGTGAGACCTTCAGCTAGTCAAGAGACAAAACTGAGGAAGTCCTGATTCACTTTATAATTTATGCCATGAAAGAAAATGAGAAGCCATTCTGACAACCTTATCTGCATCCGATATTTCCCCGGAATGGGAATTTTTCTGTCCGTAGTCTTTTCTGACTATTTTAACATATCTGGCGTAAAGTGAACAAAATAAAACAGAAATGAGAACTGCAGTATAAAAGTCTATTTAGCACAAAGATTAAATGAACGTTTAAAAACAATTTTGATGTCTTCTCTACCCTTACCAAAAAAAAAAACCAACAAAAAAACCCACCCACAACAAAGGCCACAGCCAGTGCTCTGCCTTCGCCTCACCACTGCAGCTCCCAGGTGCAGGCAATGTTACTTCTGTATGTGCTCAGGCACTACCACGGGCACAGCCATCACCTGCTTCTTGGAGGTGGCCGCAATCTCGCCACTGACACCAGGGGAAAGGCAGCTGTGAGCCACCCTACAGCTCTCCTGGTACTACTGCCACCTGTACTTTCCCTATTTTCGTTTACCAAACAATCGTGAGTAAAATGCAAAATCACACGTTTATCAAGGGCAATAGGTACACAACATGACTGCCTCCATGAAAAACAGAAGCAGTGAAGGCAGTATCTGGTATACGCTTAGCCAGCTCAGCAACAGTTTAAACAGGTAAATGCAAACAAAATGTATAATGCTATGTACGACTGTACAAAGAAAATGCCTACATATATATATATATAAACATATACAGGGAGAAAGAGAAAAAAATAATTAGGCACCGTGCACAAAGCACGTTCTTGTCACTGTAGTTTTCTGAAGAAGAAAATCATTTGCTTGCTTACACAGCAGCGAGCACAACGCCGCTATGCCGCAGGAACCCGTTCACAAGAACCAGCACAGGCTGCAGGGGAGCCGCAAGAGGAGCCCTGTCACCTCGCTCCCGCCCCTTACAGCTCCCGCACCCCCCGGGGCTTCCATCGCCTTCCCCATCCGCCACCGCCGTCCCGCAAGGCGAAAGAGCCGCGCCGCCCGGTACCGCTGCGCTCACCGCCCCTGGGGCCGCGCCCCGCACCGGCATCTCCCGCCGCACCGGCACCTCCCGCCGCCCCGCCCATCCCCTCTACCACCGGCGCTCCCGCTCGCGGCCCCGCGCTCTCACCCACGGGCCGGGCCGGGTCGGGTCGAGTCGAGTCGAGTCGGGCCCGGCCGCACCGCGCACACGTGCGCACCTTCCGCCGTTTCCCGCGGCGCGGGGAGCGCGGGAGCGGCAGCCTCAGCCCCGCCTCCGTCAGGGTGACGTCACCGCTCCGGCCGCGCACCTGATCCCCGAGCAGGTCACGCCTTAAAGGGGCCGCACCCTCTCAGCTGAAGGCCCGCGGCTGCGGAGAGCTCCGCCCAAGTCCCGCAGCGCCGGGGAAAGGTTGAGCGGCGGCAGCCGCCCCGCTGCGCGCTCCTCGCTGCCACCCGCGCGGCTGTCTGGGGGCTGCGCAGCTGTACACCTGAGAGGTGGTGACAGTATACCGCACGCATCTCCTCCCTATTTTCGTCTCGTTTCCTCGAAACGAAACCCCAGCTGAGTGTACCTCTCTGACGCCACACCCAAGAGCGGCGATTCTTGAAGCAACTGAAGGCCCTTGTTCTCCTTTGCCCCCAAAATGCAGTGCCTTGTTGGCGTGCTGTCAGGGTCGGCCGCAGTGCCATGACCAGAACCACCACTCACACCTGCGTCGGACAGCTACCGTGTTGCTTCCTAAAGGAATCAACCAGCTCAGCGTGGCACGGAACTGACAACTGCTGGGCTCTCACTGCTGCAAGTTGGCACATGAGCACCACTCTAAAAGTAACTGGGACAAACCAATCTGCTGTCCCTGTTCCCTTCCCTAACCAGAACCAATCATCCTCTTGTCCCATGCTGCTCAGCCATTGCCTCGATCACAGAAACGTGCCAGAGGACTACAGCCTGAGAACCAGCACTGGGACATGTGCCACGGAACATGGAAGTGGCAAATGGCAGCTACTAACACAAAGGTTTCCCATGCAAGAATCAAATCTGAAGACAAACAAGAGTTCCCTTACTGCATCATCCTCCTATTTATAGCCAAACTGCACAGAAAATGTTGCACTGCAATATACCTAATCATGAAAACACATTAGCCTCACTCATGCCAAGGAGAGACTGCTGACGGTTCTCAAGCTGCAGCCATCTGGGCACTTTTTAAGTTATTATTTTAACTTCACTACCATTAGCATGGCACCACTGGACCATACTGGCTCCCAGGATTAATTGCCACCTCCTCCAGCAGCCAGGGCAGCTTTGTGCAAACCTGGTCCACTGTGCCTGCTCCGACTCCTCATCAGTAAAGCACCAAGCAACTTGCCTTACCCCTCCCCCCCAGTTCCCACACGTGCTGCCCTGCTGTCCGTTCTCTTACACATGGCTATCAAAGACATAATCATAATAGGAGAAAATATCACCCACTGGCCAACCAATATCAAAGCATTATTTCCAAACAATTACTTGATTCTGCAGAAGTCTCCCTATTAATTTGTTTCTGTGCATGGGTTCTACCATCAGTCATGCTCGCATTTATCCAGATCAGCGCTGGCCTCCAGAGGGGCAGCCTTCAGGTAGTACTGGCCGAGTCTGAGACACTATATTACATCCTCACATCAAAAATTTTCCCTCTTGCACTTGGACAGAAGTTATATGCTGTCATGGTTTTATGCTGACATATGCTAACACTAATTTTTTAAGTGGTTAAATAATCTGAATTGAATTGATATTGACTGTAAACATCAAATGTTAAACGCTTTCAGAACAGCAGACATCATCCTCAGCTCTCTTGGCTCAAACAATAAAAAAGTTTTTTGCTTTTTCATCTCTCATTCAAAACTGAGAAACCGCATGGAACGATCAGTTATATCTACACTATAATTACAAGAAACAACGCTTGTTGAAAGCTGGGCTGGCTGTTCGATAGTGCAAGTTTCAATTCAGCATCTCACTCTCCAAAACTCCAATAGTAAACATGCAGCGTGGTTTTATTTCCAAAAAATGACTTTAATTATTGATAGTATTCCAAACATCAGTAACCTAAAAAATTAGACGTCATTTCAGAGCACTAGCTACTAGGTTTCTAACACATTCAATTTACTTTTATTGCAAGGCAACAGTTCAAACTCCACTTTACAGTGAAAATGGGTGTATCTGTCTCAGAGTCCATGTTTACGTGCATAAAAAAAACCTCACACTGCTGAACAGTAACAGAGCCGTGCAGTTTAGCATGGTGGTCTGTGCTCAAGGAAGCAGACACGGCTGGAAAACTACAAGAATTTGAAAAATTTACACAAGACTGACTCATTAGCCTTCATTTTTCACCTCAGTCAACTACAATATTTTCAAGATGAGCCACAACCCATTTTGGAAGTGTATCAACACCCACTGCTCCATTAAGTGTCGACCTTCCTCCACTTCATTCAGAATTGAAGTCTATTACTCAAACTTTAGACATTTTGAGCCTTCACTAAATTGCAAGTTTGAATTGTAATTCTGCAACAGAGTCTTGTTAACACCATACTTTAATTATGCTTACAAATAAAGCTTCTATTAGTATCCTAATGTTGTAATCTAACAAAAAGAAAGAAAAATACTAAGGTTGCTGTGTAGCGTCTGAGAGAAATGCCCTTCTGTGATGCAAATGGCATAGGAAGTCTAAACTGATATTAAAGTTTCATTGTACCGACCACTGCGGAGAGGCTTTAAGCTGTCCTGTACAACGTCCTAATAAACCTTTTCTGAAGTTTACACATGCATGTTGACTCACATGTGGCCTGTACATTGCTTCCATGAGGCCCGTGGCACGCGTCTGATAGATATTTACTCCCCTTCTCCTCTCCAAACAGAAGAAATGGATGCCATCCAAAGGGATCTGGACAGGCTTGAGAAGTGGGCCCACATGAACCAAAAGGTTCAACAAGGCCAAGTGCAAGGTGTTGCACTTGGGTCAGGGCAATCCCAAGCATGTGTACGGACCAGGAGAAGAATTCACTGTGAGAAGCAGAGAAGGACTTGGGGGCCCTGGTGGATGAAAAGCTGGACTTGAGCCAGCAGTATGCTCTTGAGGCCCAGAAGAGCAACTGCATCAAGAGAGGTGGCCAGCAATTCGAGGGAGGTGATTGTCCCCCCTTTGCTCTGCCCTTCATGAGGCCCCACCCGGAGTATCACGCCACCAACCCTTCACTGTTGTTCCAAACCTCTCTTAGTCCCTGCCTACTGCTCAGATCAAAGGTACCGTACAGCATTACTTAGGTCACATCATGCACAGCTCAGCATCACTTTTCCCTCTCACATAACCCAGCAAGAAGAAGGCTAGTCAAGGAGAATCTGCCCTGTGCCTGACCCTGGGGGCTGGCATAGCCCAGCAGCGTTGCTGTGCTCCCAAGCCCTGAGCTTTCTCACCCAGATTGTCTAAATTGCTCTAAATTGTGTTTTTCCATCTGTACCCAGAAGCATCAGTACTGCTTAGAGCTGGTTCATGAGGTTGCAACATCTTGTTATTTAGTTCTACACTATGGTATGTCTCTATTATACATTCCTCCTACGTAGCCATCTCATCCTTCCAATACCAGCGCATACTATTGGAGTAATCTCAGAAACTTCAGCATTTTTTGGCATACCTTTGAAAGATAATTTTATCACCAAGTATTCATCAGTAATAAACAGTGAACAGTGTTACCTTGCATTCTGTTACAGCAAGGATCATACACATTCCAAGTATCTACATCACTTGATAGATTCATACAGTTAGCTCTAAATTTTCAATTTAAGAGTACCAATGTCTGGCTTTCACAGTTAAAAGGAGCACCGTTTAAATATGACGAGAGTCTGAACAAGCACAAATCTGTGAGTTCTTCCCCATGTATTTCTTGGGAAACTAGAAAGCTACATTTAAATAATCAATGCTTGCTATAACTTCCCTTGCAGATAACATGAACAGAATCATCCAGCTTGAAAAGCAAGATTTGCTAAGAAGGAAAACCTCTGTAGGATGTTACAAGACATTGGGCCCCTAAAGTTTCCACATCAGACACCTCCCTTGCATTTAAAGGCTGCTCATCACCTCTTGTCCAGCTGTCAAAACTTCCACATTCACACACAAAAACATCTCAAAATGGCAGTGAAATAACAATACAAAAACAAATGACAAAAAATGTTAACTGAAAGCAACACACAGTAAGTTAATAGAAGGAACACTGAAATGACGGAATTTACTTCATATTTACTTAAGCAAAAAGCCCCATTAAAAACTGCTTGAAGCTGACACAATTTCCACTCTCAGGCACAGAATTCAGGTTTGGCTTGCTACACGGCACACAGGCTGTTGGCTTCAACTCATGCAATCACTTATTTTTGTTTGAGAAAATAGGAACTAAAATTGCTAAGCAAGGTAATTTCCAACTGTGATGATTAAAGAAGTGTGTTCTAGGGTATAATAATGCAAATACAGAGTTGAAGTATGCTAACAACACATGTTACAGCCTCAGGTAACTGAGGCTGCGCTCATTTCTCGGTGGAGAAATTCACAATGGAAATTAGGAATAATGTTATAAACAAAACAATTACCTATAGTACACTCCTTGTTTTCTTATGATAATAATATGTTGAGTCCCCAGAGTGCTGGACTGGCAACTGAAGTCATTATGAAAATGAGAAAGAAATAAAAGTTAATATTAACTATGCTTCTCAAGATCATAAGGTAGGAAGAGAAAGCTGAAAATCTTGTGTGATGTACCTAGGGCTTACAGAACGAGGTACCAACAATACCAAAGCAAAGGTTTTGGTGAGTTAGGAGAAGACTTTAAAAGCAGAAGGGCTGGCAGTAGGGAGGCTACCTTCCTCATAGGTGTGCCTAGGGGGTGCTGTCTCAGGTAAATCATCTCCATTTACAACACGTTCAGTTTTTAAAATCACTAACATGAAAAATAGCCAAGAAATATCTATATTTAGCATTTTAAAATACTGTTATTTAAAATGCAGTTAAAGCAAATGTCTTGTGAGAAGCAACTGTTATTTCAGCAACAGGTTCTTTTGCTCCTAGTCCAGGACTTAATTTGAAATTTTTAGGTGCATCTGTCTTGCTTTGCCACTCAGGGTCTTGCACTCCACAACTTCCTCCCTCAGCCTCCTATATGCACTAAGAAAAATTACACTTGCCAGTTCTTTTCTTAGATCTTGCACACCTCTCCTTCTCCCCCATTCAAATTATTTCAGTCAATTTTCTTCCAGCTCAATTTTCCACACTTCAAACAATTTGATGACTCTTGCTTCTGGTTAGCTGGGCTGTATCTTCTCGAATGGTTGGCCCAAACTAGACGCAATACTTCAGCTGAGGTCTCCTCCATAATAAAAACATAATTTTCTACGTTTTACATGCTGTACTCACGTTCAGCCCTCCTAATGCAATGTCTCCTGTAATGGTAGGAATTTTAGAGAATTGTCCCCTATTTACTTGCTGCCTGCTCTGTATTCATGTATTTCAGGATTTCTGCTACTGTGTCATACCTATTTGCTCTTATTTACTTTTCTCAATTTTCTCCAAATAATTTTGGAGTCATGTCCTATATATCTGCATTCTCTTCGAGTTTGGGGGCATTTTTTAGTGCAACAATTTGGAAAGCACACTCTCTATTCTGCCACCAAGGTCATTAAACACTGAAGCGAACCAGAACAAGAACAGATGCAACAGACCATGCTGGATCCCCATTCAATACTGCATTTCATTCTGACAGACAATCATTAACAGCCACCCACTGGGCACAGTCATCCAACACATCTCACTCCTACTCTACTGTACTTTCTTTCAGGACACGTATCATCACTTGTTGGTAAGATTATTGCATCAAAAAACGTCAAAGACCTCGCTAACGTTAAGATACTAATATTCACTAACATTTTCTTGTCAATTCACGGGACTTATTATCATGTTACAGAAGAAAATTCAACTGGTACAATGATTTACTTCTCCTAAATTTCTGGTGACTGTAACTCACGCTGTTGTTGTCTTTCAGAGACTTGTGCTGTGTACATGAGTTTTGTACAATTCAAAATGCTGAAGACAAGGAATAGTCTATAATTTTCTGCCTCCTTCCCTGCCTCTACTTTTCATTTTTACATCTTCCAACATCTTGAATAACAGCTTCAGGTACTGAGGTAGCTTTGGTCAATTGGGAGGAGCGGGTTTTTGTTTGAGAGTTTTTGTTTGTTTTTGTCAGTGGTGGTTTTTTTTTTTTTTTAAATATGTCATAGGACGCAATTCACCAGGTACAGCCTAACAAACAACCTGTGCAAGTACTATGACATAAGCAAAATGCTAGCTTCAGACTTGCCATCCAACTTACATTCCCCCTCTGCTTTTTATTTTCTTCTTGTGCTAACTGCTGTACACTTATATCCCTCTCCTGCTAATGGTTTGAAGACACTTTCACAGTACACGCATCAAAAAATCACGCTGCCTATAAAAAAAAAAGTGACACTCCAGAGTCACGCCTGTAGAACCATGCTGGCAGCAGTGCAGAGCAGCCTGCAGGCTAAGCAGGCCTCCCAGGAAAATGCAAGGGAAAAACAGGCACCTCCAGTCTGGGTGCTTATTTCTAGTTCCAAGGCCATACAGAAAAAGTCTGCACTCAGACAGCAAAACGTTGAAGACGAGACTGCAAACACAAACTAGATTAAAACCCGATGCTGATGATACTGCAGATGTTTTGGCTCTAGCAATGTATTTATTCTCATTGCGCAGCACACAAAAGCAGAGAGCCTTCTGTACATTCCTACATTGTTACACCATCGCATTTAGGAATGTTACTGGCTGTCATCACCCAAAATGTAAGCACATAATAATAGAGCCTCATTATAGAATATGCGTATGTGGCAGCTTAAGATTTAAATGTTTGATTTCATTATTTTAAAATAGCAACAAAGAGCAGGAAGACAAAAGTTTAAAGACGGCAGCAACTCTAGCAGAGCTCTGCTGATTTTTGCCAGATGACTAATACCAATGCTTTCCCAAGTCTATTGAAGGGTATTTATCATGAAACCAAACTGTTTATTTCCTTTTCACAAAAATTATACAATGATTATACAAACCAGAAAACCGTTCATTATCTTCTGCATACACTAAGCATACTCACAGCCTTCTAATTCTTTCTTTTATTGAAAAAAACAAAAAAGAAATCCCACCTTGGCATAAACAGCAGAGACAAAAAAAAAAAATAGGACAAATTAATACAAAATGGTTAGGGTGCAAAATCATCTCAAAAATTAAACAGTCCTCCTAAGACTGTCCACCGTGTGTCAGACACACTGTAGAATTTTATGGTAACACTTCATAAAAAGCAGAGAAAAATCTAGCCAGTCTAACCCTGAAGAATGGAAATACTACCTGTAAGTTAAGATGATAAATTAAGATTTAGCTTTTGGAAATTATCTGATTGAATCTAGGTAATAGTACAAATACAAAAGCTATTAAAGAAAAAAAAAATGCTATTCCAGACATACCTTCGTTTGCCCCCCACAGAAGAATGATGCAAAACACTAATTTATCATTACTTAATAACATAGTGACCAACACTGCATTTATCACCAATTTACAGCTTACCACATTTTGCCTGATGAAGTAAAGTTATACAAACAAATACTGAGGCTTCTGCTGGTGGGATTTGGGGTTTTTGTTTGCTTTTTGCTTTAGGCACAATTTTGAAAGAGATGAAAATACTGGAAGCTAACAAGAATGTTACAAATGAAACTGTACTTTTTATTGATCCTGTTAGCAATACTGAACATCAATCACAATTAGATTGCACTTTATCAGCCAATTTAAAGTGGGCTGGCATTCAATACATTTTGAAAGCGACACTAAATAACAGCCATGTTTGATTTTCTTTTAATTGAAATAGACTAATTACTGTAGCTTCCTTAATATAATAATTCCAACCAAGAGCTCAAGAACTTAATGTGTCCAGGAAGCTTAACAAGGTAAGAGGCACACCTTGCAGATGTGATTTCCACTGCTGCTTTGTATGTCGCAGCTACTTCCCTTCATTGGAAATAATAATAATAAAATAATAATAATGAGACATTGATGCAGGCTCCTAAAATAAATTTTTCCAAGCTTAAAGATCAAGAGCTCTTTTATATCAAGTTCACAAGTCCACTAGAGGATTAGCTTTTGTACTCTATTCACAACCATACTGGAATTCAGTCCAAATCTGACTGAATACAATATCTGTATTCAGCTATATTCACTATGTTTGCTTACACTCAGTTTTAGCTCAGCTTCATCCTGTCTATAAAGTCAGAACTCATAACTAGAAATAACTACTGCTGATTAATCTATATCCAGAGAAAGACTGAAATATGCAAGTCAGCTTCTGAATTAAATCTGAATTCTCTCTTGCTATAGTTATGCTCACAAGAGACATTGGCAGGATTATCTGTTAATTCATGAGAACTCAGTGTAATGAAAAAAAAAAAAAAAACCTTCCCCACATGAAGAAATGAATTATTTCTCTAAGAAGGCAAACAGTGCAAGGTCTGGTTCCTCTTCTCACCGAGCCAGGGATGTGACAGCACTGAAACAGCCAGAGCTCTATTCCTGGTTCAATGCTAACATCTTCCAACATGCCAAGCCTCTGTGTCCATCCATTCTGCTTGCCTGTGTAATACCGCGCTAGAGTAAATTTGTTGAGCTCTCTGGGTCAAAGGCACAACACAGCATTTCCAAGAAGAAGGTGAAAAAACACACTGAGAGCTGACTCTATCTCAATTAATTTAAAACTTCAAACAGCATGTGAATACTGCCTGCTTACATAGCATAGATGATGAATAAATCCTCAGCCACTTGCTTGCCAGAGAAAGCCTTGATTCTGGATATCCGTCCCAGCGAAGGAGCAGTACCATAAAAAGAAGTCAACCCCCATCCCAACAAATGTAAGCCTGCATAACACCTACACAATTTATGGGGAAAGCTGGAATAGAAAGTGATGTAATAAAGACACAGTGGAAACTACAGTTGTATCGACCCATTCCTCTAAAATTTTAAGTGCTGTCATCTTCCTCATAATGCCAACCCACCCGTGCTTAACTATTTGAACATAAACTAAACCTGATTACTGAAATAAGAAGGAAAAAAAAGCATATTTCTGTCTTATGCAACAGCCTGCATCCACCAAATAAACTGAACCTGTCAACTTGCTCTCACCTATATTTATTTCCCCTTGGATGAGTCGACAGTTTTGCAGCTTTGAAGTTGGCTACTCTGAAACTGCAAAGTTTAAACTGATTACATATTTAAAAAATCAGATAATTTCCACAGATCCGTTTAAAAAGCGTGCTTATATTTTACTGAGTAAACACAACTTTTGCCAACATTATTACTTCTGAAGACACAGATGTTCATTATCCCTGCTTAATTGGGCACAGCAAGAACTAATCTGGAGCCAGGGCAAAGACAGAAGAACTTTGACAACACGCTGCCTCACTAAAACCGCCTTCCACAAGAAACCTGAAAAACTGGGATCATTAAACACAAATTCACTCCCAATAACGGCTGACATCCCCCACAAAGAACAAGGCTGCAGTCAGAGACTTCAGGTAACTGTGCTAAAAATTTGTATGCATCAAAGACTGTATGTAGGTCACGTGATCCCATAGACAGACCTCACAGAGACCTTTGTGGAGCACAGAAAATTAACAAGTAGTATGTGCATAAAGCCGTTACCCTTCTAAAGCTCTGGTCTCATATATATACATAATTCTTGCCATTTCAGGTAGAACTAAGTAACATACAGCATGAAAAGAACAGTAATTAAGAAGAGAATCAGGGGGTCTACAAGGGAAGACTATGAAATCGCAAGTGATTCTGTGTAATTTCACAATAATGTGATCTGGAAAGCAAAGAAATTGTGAGGCTAGAAGTTAAAAAAAACAAGTATAGAGAAACAAATTTACAATACATCACAGATTGTGAAATTCTCTACCACAGAAAGTTGTCTAAGTCAAAATACAGTTTAGTTCAAAAAGTTTAGGCTTGTTAATAGAGGACAGGCTCATCATAAACAATAAATAATTATTATATGGATGTGGGTACTAGTTCAGGACATCCCTATACTGCCAGCTGGAAATAATAAAAAACAAACAAAAAACACAAAAAAACACATGGCTAACAAGAGATGACATTCTAGATTTGCCTCTGTTTTTATAATCTTTCCCAAGGTATTTTTTTAGGCCACATTTCACACTGCTCGACCAGTACGAGTGATGCAACCCTAGCCAAAAGCCCGTCCTGAAGTCAGCAAGCCAACTCATAAATAACCATTCTCACTGTTGTCACTTCCCAGTCTACCAACGCATAAAAACAATCAGGCAGGTAGGATCAAATACAGGAGGTAGGTTCAGATATGTGGACATTGATAGCAACAGGTATAAACCTAAAAGAATGACTGTCTACAACTCTGCCATAAGACTGAGGGCAAGGAGGAGAACAGAACTCCATAAAACTTGAAAACAAAGCGATTCTGGGAGGCAACCAGTGGGAAAACAAACAAACAAAAAAAAATGGGATGGTGAAAGTTCAGAGCTTCAGAAGCATAAAATGAGCGAACTGGAAGACAGCCTCAAACCCCTTTACTGATCACTACCAGCACAAGGAACTGGACTAAGCAGATTCTTGCTCTAACTCATCGTGGTAGCTCTTGCATTTTTCAGAGATGTCCAGAAAAATCAAATATGAAGAGCAAACACAGCACAAAGGCTCATAAATGTCGGAAACCACACTCAATTACTTCTATTTTTTCTCTGTATTTTACTTTACTTTACTTCCATGCATCTGAAAGAGCCAAGCAAGCAAGCTACATCACCATACTTAATAAATGAGGCAGACTTAGCATAACGTCTAAATATGTAAGCTTAGAAAATTAATCTCCCAATTACTTAAATAATATTATCACTTTTTAGTAGCACATCTTGAAAACCTATGCCATTTCAAACACGCACGCCGTAGATTTGCCTAGCAATTTTGCCTGACCAGCTCTTCTACTAAGCAAAGTTATATTTCTGACAAAAACATAACAGCTAAATAAGCAGTCAAGTGACAAAACCCTCATCCTTTAGAACACAAAGCTTTCAGTGCTGGCACTGTCTAGAAATCAGAAGGTTCCAGCACACATGTTTTCCTACTACTTCACTCAGTGGGAAATTCACAACTCAGAAAGCACAAGAAAACAGATTCCAGACATAAAAATGTCCATATTTCTAATCTTGAGTTGTAGCCTAAGGCTGCAACAGCCACTGATGTTGCAGAAATTCCCTCTAGAGGAACTTCTGCCCGTAAGAGGGAGCTTACTCAAGCTGTGGATGCAGAACAGATATTATTAAGAAGATCACAGGTGCTGCTGTTCTTCATCCTACACTAAATTCCATATAATTTCTCCAGTATCTACCGCAATAGAGGAAAAATTTCCCTAATGACTCAAGAATTTCCAAAGCAGTTTTGCCTTAAAACTACAGAAAGATACTGATATTTCCTCCATTGAAATGTGTTTCTTTATAAAAGCGTCACATGGATTTTTGGCACTGATATAGTTTTCTCATTCCAACTTCCAGTTTTCAAAATGATGATTTCAAATGTAGCAATCTGCCAACAGGGCCAAAAGAAAAACAAGTTGTGACAATAAGTCAAAAGAAGATTAGAGAAAGGCACTGCTTTTTCCAAGAAACACGCAGATAAGTAGCAAACAGATGCATATGCTTCCTCTCTCTCCTCAAATTCAGAAATCAAAAGACAAAAGTGAATGATGCTGAGGCAGAAGAACATTGTTTTCTGTCTCCAAAGTGATTTGGATGATTATAGCATGCAAACAGTGTGGTACATTTCAGGAACTATTAAGTAATTAGATTTTGCTTTGAAAAGCAAAGACACGAGAAAAAAAATTGATGCACGTACTTATTTGCCCAATAGCTTTCTCAGGAAGCTTCTATTATTATAAAAAGGTACAATGCCATGTTTCAAAAGCCAGAAATCAAGTGTTGCAAAATTAGTTCTGTCTAGACTTGTATGTGTAGTATTCCACTAACACTATTATGCTTTTACTATGTCGGTCCCTCCAAAAGTAATGCCTCCTATTTATTTCCATGGAAACTACAACAAATACAAAGAACACAATAAAATTACTTGATAGAGCAAATTCTCAGCCACAAAACACTATGTTTCAGCATAGTCACCACCATTAGCAATGCATTTTCACCAGCCATGAGCAAAAACCTGCATTCTGTGCTCATAAACATCTGTACAAGTGGAGGTACCCCACTGTTCCTGTCATCACTACGGAAATGCAGCACCCACCACCCCACCGTGCTCTCATCCACTGTTTGGTCTCCATCAAAATTCAGTAAGCATCAATGAATGTCAATGGGCGCAGCTATTTCTGCACAGAGGAACTCCATTACACATCTTTGCTTCATATTCACTTCCATGTCAGACACCATTGTCTCAGACTGCCCCTCTGCTGCCATCTGTCACACAGCAACAAAATGCAATGGAATACTGGCAGGAAGGTTCAACATCTACTGCCATCCCACCAACATCCGCCTCTGACCTTATGAGCCAACATAATAAAATATGAGGCATTATTTCTGGGAAAGCTTTCATACGTCAGTCATAAAAATCATCTCTGAAACTGACTGAAAGAAAAGCAAAAAATAGTTTTCCAAAAGTGTATGGAGAGAAAATTCATCTGTCTAGCAGTAGAAAGTACTACCTATCAGCTACTGTTGCAAACAGACTTTTCGCGTGAAACTTTATGGGATTTTTTTTTTTTCCTTCTGAGAAGTTAAACTGCTTGTGAGATGAAGGATTAAAGACAGACCTGGTCAGTTTAACAGATGGTCTTCATGTCGTCACGCTTTCCTTAAAAGTGATGGAGGGTTTATCACCCTCCTGAAGATCAAGAGTTTTTCCAAAACCTCTTTTGCTCTTTAGTTTGACAACACTGACCTTCATATTCAGTAGGTTGCTTATTTTGTTTGTTCCTTGTTGTTGTTTCCTAGAACACAGGATGATGGCATAAATATTAAAATTTTATAACTACACCTCTAAACATTATGAATGGACAGAGGGAAGAAATTTCAAGCAATCATTTCTACACCAAAATTCTATTTACTGACTACCAAACCACATGGTGGGAAGGAACAATAAGTTCACGATCAGTGGGAGGGGGAAACGTGTGGCAAATTATTTCTTAAACTACTTTACAATTGTCACCATGTGCAGTCCAAAAGAAGCAGCTGGCTCTCACTTAAAAAATTCTCACCAGAAAACATCACCAACACTTACCTCAGCGCGATATAATTTGGCGGAGTATAGTGGCTGTGCAGAACAAAACCTCGTAGCACCAGAGGCTCTGCTAAGCCAGGCCCTGAGCACAGAGCTGTCCTTACAAATGCACAAATGAAAATCAGTGGTCTGATCTTACTCCAAAAACAAAGGCTAAGACTGAAACGTAAATGGGTATTTAAAACAAAACTGACATTAAGTCTTGGACCGGTTTCATCAAGAAAATATTACTAGAAATAAGATTCCTTCCCTCCCAAACCCCACTGTAACTTTCAGCTGGTACTAACCTATTAATAAAGCCATAGTAATCATAATATAAAGACATTAATTGTGTTAGTTTCTATAACTTTGCCTTTCTCATGATCAGCTCATACTGTTAAATAATAAAGAGTGTGATGGACAAGTAAACCAGAACTACAGAATAATAGAAGCTAGAAAGGGCTTCAGAGGAAGTCTCTAGTCTGATGTCATGCTCAGAGCATGACCATTAGGTCAGATCAAGTTACTCAGGGTTCTATCCAATTGAGTCTTGAAATCCTTCAAGGATGGAGGCTGTACAACCTCTCATTAAAATGCAAGACTGTTCTCAAAGAGAAATAAGAGCTTCTTACAACCAATTGGACCCTCTCGTATTTTAATTTATGCCCACAAATTCATAAAATATTTCACATGCTTCATGACATAAGTTGCTGCAGTTATTTATGAGTGATTTTCACAAACCAAGAGGGGTTGTTGCTACGACTTGACAAACGTCTGCATTAATATCCTATTCAGAGCAGAGAACTATTGGCACTCCAGTATCAGCTCAACAGGCAGAGATGACATAGTAGTGAGAATTTCTTATTTAGAATACCAGGAAATGCCTTTGAAAATTATCAGAGCTCACGAAGAACTGTATTTCCATTGTTACATTGAAGTAAACATTGAAATTCATTATACTGAAGCAAAAATTTGAACACTGGTTATGGCCACTCACAAATATAAGCAATTACAATATAATAATTAATTCACATCTTTTCATAATAATATTGGCGCTGGCATTTGGCATTCAGGTCATTATTCAAATTAATTCCAGACAAGCAGGAATAATAAGAAGGGTAACCAATGGAAAACTGGTGATAATGTTGTGCTTTCTCATAGATACCACAGAAATAAAGTGGAGGGGTAGAGACACGGGGAAAAAAGCACAACTGCTAGCATAACAGTTTCCCAAACAGCCAGGGACAGCTAACTTTGAAGTAAAACCATTTAGATACTTCACGTTTCCTGCTATGAAAACACAAGTAAAAACATCCAAGGATGACTGAAAATTCTATGATCGAGTAGAAATCTTATTTTAGGCTTTGGAGTTCTGTTCAAACAATTTTATATACTTTCTGATTTACTACACATACATGAGAATATAAAAAAAATATTTCAAAGGTTAAAATCCATTGATAAAGACTTATCAATCCTAACTCCAGTACAAACAGTACATACGCTCCCTTATCAGAGGAAAAAGGAGTTATATAAATGTGTAAGTGATGCTCTTAACTAAGCGATACTGAAGTTCAGCTGTATTTGTTGAAGTGGAGTGAAGCAATTCAGTTGGGCACAACACTGCAAGAGCCGGCTGTTTTCCACCTTCTCACCCCCAAACGCTCACATACACCTTTGCAGAGTAATCCTGGAAAAGATCCTGCCCGTTCTGCTGCTTCTGCCTAGAGACATTCCCAGCACACAGTCAGGTAAAGCAACTTCAACTTGAAAACGTCACTCCTAATCCTTAGCACAGCAAAGCTCTCTGTTCTGGTCAAGATGACAGGGCTCCACCATCTTTTTCATCTGTGAACGCTGCCAGTTCCTACCAGAGCAAGGACTGAATGCAGTGAAATTGCTCAGGTATCTTATCAGCCTGCAGCTTTGACACCAGGCAAACAGGCAGAGGAGAACTGATTACAGGCAAAAAAAAAATGAACAAAGAAAAAGACAAGCGGCAAATATCTTCATTTACATGATAATTGTATCACTGAATACAACTGATAATTGTTAACAGTAAATGGACTGACTGCAGAAACTACTAAGCCATCTTACTGCATCTCCCAAAAAGAAAGACACATTTGCTTTGAGAAAAATATGTATTTCTTCCCCCCCCCAAAAAAAAATCATTTCTACATCAAATTCCCTATCCTGAAACCCAGCTATCTAAAAGGAGAAGACAATACTAATACTGTTTTGCTAATGGAAAAATTGCATTCTCTACATGCCTGGTCTTTCCTAAAACGACACGATTTTAAGAGAAGCATTTAAAACTGCATTCTAAAGATTTTCCTGAAAAATAAGTGGAAACCGTCTGGCCTAGAGAATTCAAACAAGTTAGCAGGACCTTCTAAACAGCACTTTCAGTGAAAACTGCTGTTCATCCTGCAGTGCTGCCAAGCTCACACTGCAACATTCTTTCCTGTCTCTCTTTAAAAAAATAATCATTAAATCTGTACTTCAAGTCTATAAAGCATCCATAATAAAAAGGATTCTAAAGTTTCCGTTGGCATTTCCTTTTAAAAATATATATATATATTTCAAATATAATAGATGATATACGGAGAGTTTGTGTACATATAAGCACTGCATAATGTTTCACAGTAATAATCAGAACACAAAGCACAGAGAACACTGTACTTTACTAATTAGAAGTTTTATGAAAATTTGCTGTGTATTTATTAGCATGTCTCACGTAGAGCATAATGAAAAACTTTCAGAGATCAGGAAGAACATACAATTACCACTTTTTTTTTTCTTTCCCTTCCACGGCCTATTTTCTTGAATAACTCGCAGAACTAGTGAGGACATTAACCTGCTTCCATGTCACAGTAAAGGTCACGTACCACTGTGCATTAGCTATTGTTTATGGATCCATTCCACTGGGAAACGCAGTAGAAGGATTAGAAAGAATGTTGTTATCCTACGCTGTGTGACACTCTTCTCTCATTGACTGTTTCCCAGAATACCTTTATTTTAACATTTTGTGGAAGCACTTACAGAAGAATCCTCCTCTTCAAACAGTCTCCCACATCTGAATCACTCATTCATATTTGTAGCCCATTCATTACTTTCAAATGTCAAAATGTAATAAATCGCATTTAAGTATAACATCTAAGAATGACATGCACCAAACATTATCTACTACAAATACCCACTTACATTTTACAGCTGTTGGAATTAATAAGATAGCTGCTATTTGCTTAAGAGCGTAAAATGCCAAACCAAGTTTCATGCAGATTAAAAAAAAAATTAGTTTCCTTTTACCCAAAGGCTTCTTATCTGCAAATTGTTCCCCATACACAGTATGCAATGTGCAGTTCTACGTAAACATGGGTAAGCCAAACTGTACCATAAGAACCAATTCTAAACAAGACACTAATTCGTGATCACGTGTTATTTATTACAGATCATGCTATCTGCTTCTGCCATTAGCATAATTAACCTTTGGCACAGTAATTACTTACTGCTTATTTGCAATGTATATACTCATAAAAAAACTACTTTAGTGCCAAGAAGGTTTATACCATTTTATAAGCTTAATTACAGATCAAAAATAGATGTCTACAGTAAACACAGATTCACGGTCTCTATTGAAACAGGAAAGGAAAGCAGCCGAGTTTTATACAAAACAAACAAAAAAACCCATATTGTTAGAGATGACAGGGAAAAACAATTCCAAAAGAAGAAATGTAATTCTAGCCTTCAAATTTGAAGGACTGCAAGCTTGATCAAATCTACGCATCAAATGAATTCCAGCAGAACATAACAAGCCAGGGCATACTGCAGAATAATTAAGCAAAAGATCATCATGGTTCGTGTCCTTTTTCAGGCAACCACAATTCAGTGAACTCTTACCCACCACACAAAACGGTATCATTTCATGCTTGGAGACACGTTCAAAAGAGGGAAACAATTACAGCTAAGGTCTAAATTTAAAAAATCAGATTCCCCCAATTAAAAAGAAAAAAAAACAAGAATCAGACACTTGACATTTGCTTTTAATGACAGAAGTCCTGGAAAATGAGTCCAGTGAAAAGGAGTAGTAAGAATTACAGACCAGATACCAATCATGCTCAGTAGACTAGAAATACCATGCAAAAAAGAAAGGTGCTCCTCTAAACTGTGGTGTTCTATCAAAAAAAAAAAAGGGGGGGGGGGGAGAAAACAGATGGGACAAAAGATCTGCAAGACAGTACGGTCACATAAGCCTCGTTTCAGTAGTAAACAAGGCAACAAATTCTATTTTATATTGCCCACAGAAGCATCTGACCGAGATCAGTTTTTTCCCATCCCCGATCCAGTTTCTAACGCTTTTAAATAAAAATCAGGACATCTCATAAATAATTATGTTCCTACAGATTACATGAAAACCGATGGTCAGGTAAAAGAAGAACTGATCTGCACTTCTAGTGAGGGGGAAATAGGAGAACCCACCCCTTACGTGGTTTGACTTGTTAGCAGGTAAATCAGTACAGGCTGTCCACAGCGCTTTCTCTCATTAGAGGAAAGGGATAAGGAATAAAAAGACACAATCAAAATACACAGGAATGCAAATTTTATTTTTTCTGCAGCTCACAGGAATTATGACCTGCAAACAGTAACTTGTTTTATTAACCTTACAAACTGAGAATAATGTGGATAAGTATTTACATTTCTTAACCTCTTCCTGTTAAGTTGGTTGCCTAGAAACATCTTACCTCAGAATGAATGGAAAAACTGATTACGTTCTCCTATTGATTATTTAGGACATTTTGTTGAATTTATTTCATGAAATCTACGGAGTAGAAAAAATTTCCCATTATACTTTTTACATCATTGAACACATTAAGATATGCTGTGAAGAACAAATGAAGTTGATGTACAATAATGATAGTATATTCTGAGAAGTCCTCCATAGATAAATACAAACCTGGATACGACACGCAGAAGGGTTGGTGGAATGACTCAGCTCCTAATGATATTTCATTTAAGTTCACTTTCTTAGCATCAGCCCAAGTTATTAATAACTCCCCGTATGCTACTTAGCTCTGCGGATTCATTTTCCTGTTAATGGTAGCAATAGGTTCCTTGTTAATGGTTTTAAGATAATGCTGGATTTTGCCATATGGGTGGGTTTGCATGAGGGTTTCTCAAGAGAAGCCAGGGAGTGTAAGAAATTGTTGCTATATTTAACTGCCGTGTCCTCACATGCACAGCAGACAAATGGAATGGACAGTGTTCCAGCATTTACAAGTGCAAATGATGCTCAATATTTACTGCACGTTCTGTTCAAGAGGACTACAGGGACTTCAAACAAGACAGCATATGGATAGATCAGAGGATGGGTAATGGAATGCTGAGCTTTTCACCCCTAGGTCACTAGTTCAAATCTAAACTGGTAGGTAATGAAGGAAGCTATTACCATCTGACAGTTTTGGCCTTTGCACATTGTTCTGTCAGGCTCTGCCCATTTCCCATCAAGCTCAAAATTCACCATTACAGTTTGCATCCCTGCAAACAATTTCACTCCAGCAAAGTAACTCAGACTGATAAGCAACTTCTTTTTCCTTGGATCCCATCCCCAGACCAGAAAGCACCAGAGGAACAGTGAAAATTACACCACCCATATCATAGCACTTAGTTCTTTGGATAAATATCATTTCTGCCCCTCAAATACCCAATTATAATTACCTCTTTGACTACTAGAGGGCATTCAGGGCTTCCTCTTAATTAAAGAAGGCAATTAAGAAGACATATCAGTATGAAGGTTTTGAAACTAAAATTTCACAGCATTCAAAGAAAACGTATGCAATATCTCATTCAAAGATGTACTACCTAAGTCTGAAGATTTTGAAGAAAACAGGCAGAAAATGTTCTCTAATAGAAACACTGAAGTTAACATCCACTTTGTTGCAATGTATTTGTAGCCAAAATGCCTAAATGTTTGTAGGAGCAACACTTCAGAATTAATTTCCTGCACACAGATTTAATCCAGACATTGATTTATTTACAAGCTACCATGAATGATACTAAAGAAGTTTTTAATTTATGTTAAACTTACCGTTTAGTCCATAGCAGCACATAACTTTCTACTTGCTTTAATAGTTTGAACAAAAAAGCCTGTAAGTCTTAAAACCATATATAGCTTCTTCCACAGCCTCTTAATAGTTTGACAACAATCACAGCGAGTGCTCTGCAGGTTTACCAGGTACTTCCTTTCCTCTACTACTCCACTGCTGATGTACTGAAGTTTTACCCACCTTTTCCAACAACTCTAGAAACAGAACATTTAATTTCAGGAAAGCCTCAACAGGTTAACTTCCCAATTGAGTCAACACACCTGAGTTCAGCAAGCTGAGGGATTTACACAACATCCCACATTGGAAAGGACCCACAAGGACCACTGATCCAGCTATAGAATCAAAGTTGCACAACTGAGCAGCATCCTATCTCAGCAAAGCATTTTTCCCATGTCCCACAGACAAAGTCTGGTGACATTCATCTAAATCACTTAATTTTCTCAGGTCACAGAACAGGAAACACCATGCATCAAGTGACATAACACAGAGAAGGGAAGGGAAAGGAATAAACCACATGCGCAACTTGCTTGCCAGAAGACACAGTAAGAGACCTATCTATTGTCTAACACGACTCGAGAAGTATCAAGACTGCAGCCAGATGCTCCTCCTAGCAGCCTCAGAAGGCGCAGGCCCAAGGAAAGGGGGTTGCCTACAGATGATGACAAAATCTTAAAGACTAAAGACTGCCTATTACTTGACATGCAATTAGCAGGAAAAGAGAGAGACTTGTGCAAGATGATTAAAATTCCTCAAAAATCACCAGCAAGATTTCTTGCTGCTCCTCCCTGCCATCAAGCATTGCACATCTGTGCAAAGAAATGGCCTTCAGTGATAGAAATGAACACTACCTTTAGAATGGTGACTGCAGCTGCTGTTGATAGAAAAATAAATTAAAAGGCAAAGCTTGGACAAAGGCAAGAAGTAGAATATGCCATTGAACAAATTAAATTGTTTGAATGAATGCAAGTAGAACACGTTATGAAAGTGAAGGGCATGTAAGGAATTTAAATTTCACAAAGTTACATGAGCAAAAATGAAAAGGTTAGTAAGTTCTACAAACACCAATAAGTACATCTCTCACACAGCATACTTTTATTGGATCTGAACACTAAACAAGCACACAATAATAAAAAGTCACAGCTATTCTCTTTTTCCCTTTCAGCCTCCTGCCTCAGTTTACACTTTATATCACCAGTCGCATTTTGCATAGTTGCACAGTAAGTCATTTGGGACAGCAGCAACTGTTCTTTGTATCCATACGTTTACATAGCTCCCAAATACAATGGAGCCTCAATAGTGATCACTATGGATAGAATCTCCTATAATTATCATGTAATACCTAAGAGCTCTGCCACTATTATTTATCTTTCGGTAGCACTGCTTTTTATGAAGCTCTGAAGACTGAGAAATACAAATACTTTGTCTTCTGTGTACTCTCCATGAAAATTCACAGAAGGTTTAATGCCTAATAACATCATCAGGACCGGATAAAGAAGGATTTAAGTTCCCGTTATCCTTTTTAATGAACTTGTGATGACAGTCCCAAAATAGACTATTAACCCAGAACAGAGAGAAAAACTGACATAATTTTGCCTGCACTGACTGAAAGAGATGAACTGAAATGTTTTTATAGCCATCAGCAGCACATTTTCCAGGTTCTCCAAGATACCTGCAAGTTTTATCTGTACTGGACAAATCAAGCACACCCTTCTCCCATCCCCCACTGCAAGAGCACTGGGGGAAAGGCTTCCTGACAGGCAGTGCTGAGCTGAGAGGAAAAAAGGTTCTTCTTTTACTCAGTATGAATGATATGCAGCATGCTTGATTAGACACACCTTCGATTAGGTGCTGGAATAGAATTTAAGGAGAAGCCAGTACACTGAAATTACCCTTTTTTCTACCTCTTCTTAAACAAGGACTGATTTCCAAAGACTCATTCATTTTTTAAGCCCCAGTACATTTCTTGCAACCATTTTTAAAAACTGTCATGTTTAAGTTACATATTACCTCATGGGTTCAGTTCTTTGCGCATCAATACACATGTGCCTATCTAAATCGCTATTGTTTTCCAAAGCTGCTACTGAACTCCTCGCATTCTGCAGAATAAAACTTCTAGTCTTGGATTTGTTTTCAAGTCTGAAGAACAACACAAACCCATAGAGAGGTTTGTTTTCAGTGCATACTTCTTTCTTTCAAACGTCACAAGAGATTCTACGATTGTTTTTCCCAAATTTCACATGTGTGTTTTCTTCACAATTTTAACACTGAGAATTTGTTCTGAAATCTGAAAAGCTCCTTGGATTCCTTTCACATGCACAATCAGCCACGAAAGCACACAGAATTACTGCCCTCGGCAGAGGCCAGAAAGCCACTGCGTCTGCAACTTTCTGAAAGCAGAAGGTGAGTGCTGTGTGGTTTATATTTAGGGCCGTAATCCTTGAAATCCTCACACATAATCCTCCTCCTCAACAAAGGGCTTCAAATGGAATCACATCCTGGAGAAGCAAACAACTTCTGGCTTTAAAAGTAAAAACAAGGGCGTGCTTTTACTTTCCTTGGGCTCTGTTAGAGAAAATGCAACAGAGGGGCTAAGCAGCTTCTTCTCACCAACAACTTCTGAGTAAGTTTAAGTAAGTTGGAGCGGCAACGATCAAGTTAGTGCCCGCTATAACGCAGCACCAGGGCTGCTCGTTCAGAAATTCCCCGCGATGGAAGACCCCCGCAGCCCGCGCCGTGCCCCCCTCGGCCGCCTCCCGCTGCCCAGGCCGCGCGGCCACCCGTGGAGGTGCGCTGCTGCACAGAGCCGGGACACCGCCGGTACTGCTCCGGGCACACGTACGAGCCAGTCCCTCACCGGGATTTTTTTTTTTATCTCTGAGGGAGCGGACCGCAACTATTTCCGAGCGGAGAACCCTGGCACCTGGCCGCCCCGACCCTTCAGCCAGCCCGCCTCGGCCTCCTGCCCCCGCGCAGCTCCCGGCGGGACGGGGCTAGGACGGGGCAGCGCTTCCTCCCGCAGCCATAGCCGCGCACAGCCGCAGCGGGGACGTGACGAGGCGAGAGGGGCGGGGAGCGGGCCCCGAGCCCGACCTCGCCCCGGGGCGGCGAATCCCTACCTGCCGGCATCCCGCCGCAACGCAGAACATACCCTCCCCTAAGCCGCCCTCATCTCCCGCTGCTATAGCTACGGGGAGCCGCGGCGGCCGCCTCTCGCGAGAAGCGCCATCTTCCCGCGAGAGCCCCAGGCCGCGCCGGCGGCGGGGCGCCTCCTCTCGCGAGAGTGTAGAGAGACCCCTGTCCCTGGCTCTGACCGCGGCGCTGCCCGGCCGGCTTCTCGTTCCCTCGGCTCGTGGCAGCGCCTCCTGCTCTCTGGGCCGCGTTTCTCAGGGCAGGGCGGCCTAACCTAGCGTCCCCTCAGAAGTAGCGGGAGATCCTCAGCTTGTGAGCTAACTCCCTCGTTGGGAAGGAGCCCTACAGCTGTCCCCACAGGAATCAGAAGCCAGGCTGTAGGTAGCAGTGGTTCCGTGTGCCTGTGGAGTGGCTGAACCCCGGGAAGCCGTGTCACTGCCGAGGTGGCTGTGCTCTGGGCAGGTGCGGGCCTGTCCTGGTTGTTAGTCAAAGCAGCTTATCGTAGTGCTCTAAGCCGGCGCAGTGGAGCTTGCTGGATAGAGCTGCCTGGATATAAATGTCTTCTTTTTGCCAGAGGCAAATTAATGTGCTTGCAGAGCGTGTGTAATTCCTAACGATTGCAAAGTATGGTATGAGCACTGTGGGATATGACTATAGCTAAAGGGAACAGGCCAACACGGTCACATCTGCCAGAAGTTTGCATGTAATTCACATCAGAGCTCGGCTTACTCAGGTTAGAGCCATAGCATTACATGTTCAACACCATCCATTTGGGTAATGTAAGCATAAATTAGATCTGTAAGAATTTGAATCACTTCTTGAATAAATTTGTGTTTTGATTTTCTGAATGTGTAATACTAGTATTAAGCTCTCATTCCTTGGACTGCATTAGCTGCACTTTGTACTATGTAGTTTTCCTCTTACCAGTGCAGCGTACTGGTAAAATATTGGCTCTCAGGTAGAAGTAGTTTTGGTGTTGCTCAGGAAACAAATTTCAAGCTCATTGGAGCAAACAGCTGCTTTCCTATCAATTTGGGATTGTGCATATAAAGATAGACTGAAGATGACTGGGGGGAATGCCCTTACCTTGAACAGTTGATACCTCCCTGCTAGTATTAAACAACCTGGATAAACAGTATAATTCATTTATCTGACACTAACATGAAGATGTGAGGGCTAAAACACTTTCCTTTGTGCCCTTGTATTTCAGTGTTCCCAAGGTCTCAGAGATACTGTAACAATCCCTGGAGGCATGCCACCATTTCTGTAAGTTGTGAAAGAAGTTCTTTTTAACCAGCTGTTGAGCTTTGTTTAACATAAAAGAAATGAGTTGGTGCCAGTGTTCTTTATCCAAAAGAAGTATTTTTATATGCCAGGATTACCAACTTCTGATAATTCAGGCGTATCTTCAATAGTATACCTGATGTGTAAGATATGCCCGGAACACTGGAACTACCTTTTGTTCTGCTCAGGGTGAACACAGCATACTAGAACAGTATGTATAGGTGTCTGCTCAACTACTATTTTCTTCAGTGAATAATAGACTGTGCTGCTGCTGCTGCTGCTGTGACATTTCTATCACTACTAAAATAATGCGAAAATTATTTGTGCATCTGGATGGATACTTATTTAGTTGTTGTGATTTCCTACTCCGTTTCAGTCTGTTACTTCGGGAATCAAGCCAACCATATTGGGAGAGAGAGCAAATAAAGAAGGCCTCAACCCTCTCCTGGGGACCAGAGATAATTAAGAGAAACATTTAGAGAGAGTAGGTATAATGAAGCCCTGAATCCATGTTAGCTTCAAGCCCATTACAATATGACTGTTTTTATAATAGAATATGGAAGTAATTATTCATCTGATTCGTTCATCCAGGCACTGTGGAGTTAGACTAAAGCACTCTTCAGTGTAATTGAATTTGTACAGCATCTGTGAGCAAGGAGTTCCTGTGCAATATGGCCCATAGTTTGTCCTTAGGCTGGTCAGCAGAAAGTTCTTCATTTTTTTTTGTTCCTTATCCTTCCAGGGACTACTTTGTTTTTCCTGTGGTGAGTAATATATAATGAG
This sequence comes from Numida meleagris, assembly GCF_002078875.1. NCBI lineage: Eukaryota > Metazoa > Chordata > Aves > Galliformes > Numididae > Numida > Numida meleagris. Next base: position 19,746,250 of record NC_034413.1, read on the forward strand.
ATTGGTGCTTAAGGCAGGCACTTCCCCTGGTAAGAAAGGGAGGTCTACAGAGTCCTTATTTGCCCTTTCTATGGTGGGATGTTTTGCAGAAAATGCTTTGCAGTACAAACAGAGTTGCTTATTGGATAGCCTTTTTCAGTGCTCTTAGTGCCCTCCTTATACTGTTTCTTCTCCCCAGCTCCAAATGCAGGGACCAGGAGTGAAACAGCAGTGCTGCCCTTGCTCATGTCTGAGCCGGAGAAGAGTTGAGACATTTGTCAGCCTTTCGTAATATTGTCATGTCTTCCCTGTCCAGATTTCCAATAAATAAATGTTTCCAGTAAGCCCTGTTAGAAGAGGAAAGAAGAACTATTTTGGTTTGGCACTAAGGAAAGAATTTATAACCATAAATTAATCTCTATTTTATGCATTTATTTGTTCACTGTAGACTTTGGAAAATATTCATTATAACTCTGGCTGTAACTATACCTCTAATGTTTTCCTGTTTTTAAAGGGCAGTGGTCATTATCTGCCATTTTTTTCTGTGCCAGTTCTATCTGAAAGTAGATCCCATGGAATTTTCTTTAAATGAAAAACAGACTTCTGAAACTACAAATCTTTGCACAGTTTTGTTACTGTTAATCAGAAAGTGAGAACAAAAAGAAAAAGAGCTTGCAGGTTTTCTTTTAAAAAGTTGGAAAATGTACATTACGAGTTTTGATATAAAATATGATGGCTGCACCGAAGGTAATGCCTCCTATTTTATTATGTTGGCCCACAACATCAGAGGCAGATGTTGGTGGTACGGCAGTAGAGGTTGAACCTTTCCACCAGCATTGTTACATTTTGTTGCTGTGAGACAGATGGCAGCAGAGGGGCAGTCTGACAAAATTGTGTCTAACATGGAAGTGCCTATGAAGCAAAGGCATGTCATCAAATTCCTCCACGCAGCAAAAATGGCACCCACTGACGTTCAGTGACACTTGTTGAATGTTTATGGAAACCAAACAGTGGATGTGAGCACACTGAAGCAGTGGGTGGTGCATTTCTGCAGTGGCGGTAGCAACATGAAAGACAAGCCATGTTCCAGATTGCCATGCAGGCTTGTAAAATACATAGCTAATTGTGGTGACTATGCTGAAAAGTCATGTTTTGTAGTTGAGAGTTTACTCTATCAAATAGTGTTATTGTCCTTTTTGTATCTGTTGTAGTTTCCACAGAAATAAATTGGAGGCATCACTTTCGGAATGACCTTTGTAAGTGATCTTTCCAAAATATTTAATCAAAAATTTAAATGAGAGCTTATATTTGAGATTTTTTTTTAAGCTGAGAGTGGTTCAGGTTACCTTTAGGAGCATTCCTTTGGAGAGTTTTATGTAGTCCTCTCCCCTTTGCTGCATGTGTTAGCACAGTGTATATCAAAGCAAGAACTTAGACTCATTAGAGTATCATTTAAGCTGTACTGCAAGCAGAAGGTGATCATCAGGGAGAAGATAACAATTCCTGTGATAAATACATAGAGAGTAAGAGGTGTAGCAGAGGCACAGCTAATTAATTACACTAGCTGAAGATACTTTTACTAGTAGATATTTGATGCCATAAATATAATTAAATGTCTTGAATCCCACATACTCAGCAGTTTACAAAAGTTGTAAGGTTCCACAAAATCTGACTTCTGCATGCATCTGCAAATTTGGTTATCTGTGGTCCTGGTCAGGCACATCTCCAAGACAGATCGAGCAACTTGTTTGGACTGGTCTGTAAGCTGCAATTGGAGGACTTTGGCATAGATGAAATTGCATATAAACATATTAATGTGCTCTGAGCTAGCAGTCTGGCTTGCAAACTTGTCTGATACGTATCCACAAGGAGTTAGCATACAAGCTGCCGTTGATGGGCAGCTGTGAACCCCGTAAGTTGCCAGAGAAGTGATCACACCAGCTTGCTGTGCCAAGGAGCAGTCCTTAGGATGTGGGATGTTTGCCAGATGGCCACACCTGTGGTGGCCAGTCTTCTGTGGAAAAGAACATAAACTTTTGTCAGGACAAGCTAAGTAGGAGAAAAAAAAAGTCTTTAGTGCAATGAACGTTCAAGCTTTGCACCGGGAGACAGTACTCCGTGTGTGGAGGCTAGGGCCATGTATAAACGTCTTTTGTCCATAACGGAACAATTGGTTTTGAGCTCTGTCTGATGCCAGCCCTGCTGTAGAAGAGGTGTGAATATATAAAATGTATACATACACTTCGTATATATGCAAAATGAGTATGAAACATGCTGTGTGTACTTAAAGGTAAAACGAATTCATTTTATGTGTTCACAGTATGAAAAAAGAAAAAAGCCAGGCAAGACAAAGTCATATTCTACTAATGGCTAGAAACTGTTCTAAAATTTATTTCTGAGAGTCACTAAGCCTAATGACAAAGCCATCTCCTCTAAATGCTCTGTCAATAGCAACATAAAATGTAATTCCCAAGCGTTAGTTGTATGAATTGTGTCCTCTTCACCACTAATGATGAGTTGCTCATGTGAGGCAGCCTATGATGAGATGCAAAGCCTTTGGTTAGGGAATATGCTGCAGTCAAGTGGAAGATTTTCTGCACAACACAGAAAAGCATACCAACTGTGCCACTACCTGCCTTACAGTTTATACCATCAGGTATAAACAGGATTTTAAAACACATGAATACGTATTTATGGATAGTAATATTGACATTTGTTAAACTCCTTTCTCTCATGTTAAAAGTAGGGACTACTTTTTTACATGTTTTCAGTATGACTTGGATTTTTCATCATACAAGTTGCACTACATGAAGAAAGCATTTCAGAACTTGGAAACAAGAAGATAATGCTCCTAGAAATGATACTGTAAATAACTAAACATGCCAGAACATTTTGTTCTAAATTAAAAATCTGAATGTCAGAAAATTCTATCCAATCTTTCTTTTCACGGTTCAGCCCCTCTCTGTTAAATTCTTTTTTGGCTGCTGTTCCACGGAGTATAAGTTTAATGCCTAATACATCCTCTCCAAGGGGACCGTATCCTGCCTTTGCAAGAGGATGGGCACAATAATTTATTAGGTCCTTTTTTTATCTGTGGCTGCTGTGGTCCTGCTTTGAAGAAGATGAATGAGTTTCCATTTCACAGCTTCTAGTTTGTGGGGGGAATCCAGTGTAATTAAATCTTAGAAAATCCTCTTATTCCCAATATAAATAAGTATCTGACAGAGGCGATTCCCCTGAGTCTACATCATACTCCAAGGAAGACAAAGAGCAGAAGCAGCTACTAACATTCTCTTAAATATTTGATCATTTTGGACAAACTTCTGCCCTGATTACATTTGCTGCAAGCCTCATTGAAATTAACTGAGTTGTGCCAATGATTTTTGAGACAGAATTTGGATTACTGATTCTTCTCACCTTTAACATTAGATTGGATAATGATTCAAGTAGCACATATATTAAACTATGTAAACAGCAAGATAGTAGTTGTCTGATTTGTTCTACAAAATGTAATGTTAGATTTCCCATTTTGTACTAGGAGCAAAAGCACATAAATCCCACTTAAAAGGATTTGAGGTTGAAAGTGTACTGGCAAAAGAAGAGCTATATGCCTCATTAAGCCGATTCACCAAAACTGATGGATCCTTTTGGCTTACGAGTATGAATATTAGTAATAATAGCAATGTTAGTGATAATTTGTAATTATACAATACTAATTCGAAGAATGCTGCAACTTCTTATCCCCATTTAGGGCTTGGAATGATGAGGCACACAGACAAAAATTCTTGTCCAACAGTATATTACGAACCAGAGAGAGTTTTGGGAGTCTATCTAGACCTTCAACCTACTGGTGATGTTGCCCCCTTGTAGAAAGTGTATTGAAAATACACTGCCATAGAGCACTATGCTATTTCTGCAATTCTTACCTTTCCCTGCATTTTTATTTAGTCTTTTCAACTCAAACTTCAAGTATTACTTAAGGTCAAAAAAGACAACCTTTTTCATTTTTGGTGTAATCTTCTTCAGAGGATATAAATATGACCTTACTGTTTTTAAATTTATTCACTAAACTGAGTTCTAAATACGTCTTAATTGTTAAATAAGACATATAATAAATTTCAGCAGAATGTTTAGGAAACTATTCATTCACTTCTGCAACTTGATGTTGTTAGCACAATTTTTAAGAAATCTCCGTGTAGCCGTGGCAGTAGCCCTTTAGAGGAGAGTAATAAAGCCAACCTTGTAGCTATACAAACAATAAAAAGCATATACTATTATAGAGATTTCTCATCGAGGAGGAAAACTCCTCGATGAGAAATAGTTCAGTGGAAACTGTACCTGCAAACAAGTTGTCTAGCCCTGTTTGTAAGAGGAAATGTTGATCTGAAGAATTCAGTGGGGCAAGGGACTGCAAACCAGTCTCTGTGCAGGCTGAGCCAGGATACAGTGTTGAAAGTGCTCTGTGTGTCATGTGTTACAAGTGCAAACGTCCATGAAACAAAGCATTTATGAAGACAAGCAATGTTCTTCATTTGTTTTTCACAGCATCTGGCTTTCTTCCTGTTTGCGTTGCATTGATACAATTGTTACAAGACATTGAATCAATTCTGAGGCAGCGTATTTGAATAAGTGTTGCTCTGTGGTGGCTGTCAAAGTATTTCTGTTGTAATAGAGACTTCTTATTACTTGATTTGTAACTGTAGAAAAGTAATCCCACTTGGAAGTGCCTCTGTTCCCTTCCAGCCCATTGCCTTCTTGTTCTGTCTACGTGAAGAAAACGGATCTATTGCTCGTGTTATACTTTGGAGAACTGGGGAATTTCAGGTAACACTGAAATACTTTAATCTGTCTGTTACATCGAGAGACTTAGTTGCTATTTTATCTCTGTTTCTGTTATGGTTACTTGTATCATTTCCTCTCAAATGCATCATTCCTCACAAGGAGTCTCAAGGTCTTCATCCAACTCACTTTGATGTATACCTAAGTGCCTTGATCTGTACCTGCCTATCTTATGATTGTCCCAAATCTTTCTTCTCATGCTAACAGCATCGTTGTGAGACTGAATCTTTTGTTACTGCTAATCCTCAAATTGATTCAGCAGCATTTTTAAAGAGAAAAAGCAGGGTTTTTTTTATTTCATCTTCGTGTTTTATTACTTGTGAATATATGACAAATTTATTATGAAGCAGACAGGCAGCATTTAGCATTGCTAAACAGAAAACAAATTCGTAATTTTGCCGTTTTATACCCTGGTGAATAAAAAACTCCTTTCCCTCAAACTGTTTCTGATATGGATTAACACAACAGCAAATGTTAAGTTTAGAAGTCACCAGGAACTTGGGGTTACAGGCAAAAAAGAAGAGAGGACTCAGAGGACTAGAGTTGCAATTTTCAGCTCCTTACTACCAACTTGCAAATAGAAAGGGCTAAGAAAAAAGAAAGACTTTGGGGGTAGGGATTTACAGCTCTTCTGTTTCACCGCTTCTTGGCACATTGATGTCAGTATGGTACTCAGAGGACTCTCCTGAAGGCATCCAAGGTATTGGGGTTCTGTTGAAGGAGGGTCTGTTTCTGAAATTTTGATTATATAACACAATAGACTCTGGAAGCAAAGGGCAAATATCAAACTGAGGCACTTTGAAGGTCATCCGTTTGGCTGCTTTCTCATAACCCCCATATGGCATGGCAGTCCTGGCAGAGGAGAAACAATGGAGTTAGTGCACAGAACATAGGTAAACAATGGGATTTAGAAAGTAAATAATTAAATATATTGAGATAGTAAATTTTACCATTGTTGCAGTTAACTATCAAATCCTACCCAAGAGCATACATATCAATTGTCTATGTGCTAAAAAAGATTTAAAAATTAAAACAAAAGCAAAACAACAGCAACAACAACAACAGGAAACAAATCCTCTCTGCTCCTGTGCACTTCTTTAACCCCTGCTGCACAAGCCTCTGTAAAACCATAAGCTTTCACATCTGATGATATCCCTCACATTTTGGAGGCAAAGGCTGTGTTATTGCAGAAAGGGCTGGATTTGGTATTTCCTAGGTACCGATGTTCTAGAGCTACAAAAGTAAGTGCAAAACAGATAGCTTAACAGAAGATTGTTGCTGCACTAGAAATGTCTGTTAAACTTTCAACTCTTACCAGAAGCAGCAGGAAGATCCTGATTCTTATCTGAAGTACTGGCAAGTGTATGGCTTCTGATATTGAGTATTTTTTCCTGAACTCTTGAACTTTAAATAGCTACAGTAATAAGCAGTGGCATGCCAAATTTGAGAAGAAAGAAAGGGAAATAGGATTAAAGTCTTCTTATCCCGCTACCTAGGTCCATAAGCTGAATTAAAATCTCTAGTTCTTAATGTATCTTCTCTTTATAGGCCTCCAAACTTTTCATCCATGGGAGACTGCAATAAGCAAAATGACATGCAACTAATACCAATTTACATTGCACAACACAGGATAGCTATGACCAAAACTATTGTGGTGTTTTTTTTTTTTCACTCAAAGTAAATGGAATTCCATATCCCAGAAGACTTACCTGTTAAAAGACTTGTAATGGGGAAAATCAGCTTTGGGACTGTATGACAGTAAATCAATGGTCAATTGACATTTGTCCTCAGGGCTAATACCCATTGCTCGTTCCCAGGGGGAGATGTAAGTTTTAAACAGAGTTTTTTTGCCTCCTGACTTTCCATCTGTAAACGATGAAAGTAAAACCATCTCATTAGATGATAAGTATTCCAAATACCACAACTTTCATGCTGTTGAGCATCTATCTTGCCATTGAAGCTGAGACACCTAGAATGTATGGTTAGATTTCTCTAACTATGGGCTACTGTCATCCTTATCTACAAAATGAGATGTATCACAGTTTAAGAGCCACTCACCCAGGAACTTGTTTTAAAGCTAGATTTTCATTGCTCCTTCTGATTGCTCAAACCTCTCATCTCTTCCACTACTTCAGGGAAAATTCTTAGGAAAGGCAAAATGCTACCTAATTTCACAGATTTCTTTTTCAAAGAGATTTTTAAAAAGCCAATTTTGATATAAAACGGGCATTCTTCCAGAATGTAAATTGAGAGCCTTGGATTTTACAAGTCACTCAGAGTAGTTGGTTCTTTATGGTACCTATTCACAGTTCCCAAGCAAATTTGCTTTTTGTTGTTAAAATGCCATTGGAACTGTGAAAATAGTTTCTTCACCTGCTGATTTTCATGCAAGGGATTTGATTCTGGAGGCTTCTGGACAAACTCAATGGAAGATAAAATTACACCAGGACTAAAATCAGTGTAAGATACTCTGCCTTATAAAGATATTGCTTTAAGTGATGATCAGTAGATGACATTTAGAAATATTGCTCTTTCTTTCTTAATATTATCCAAAATGTGATGTTCATTCAGGTGAAAACTTAAATTTGAAATTAGGATTGATATACTCAAGTCTGATGTGTCAGGTCAGACTACTGAGCTAAAAAGCTACTCCTACTGCCTCCAGTAGTGTCCAGTGTGAAACCCTTCAAAGGAAAGGTGAGAGCTTATGCTTTACTGGCATACTGCCATACCAACCTTAAAAACTCAGGATTTTTCCATCACTTCTTTGGTTCAATCAATGCAGGTATTTGTGCTTTTTGCTTGTGAACAAGCAACATGGAAACACTCAATCAAAACTCTCAAGTTAAGACAGTTCAACTTTTTAAACTTTGCTGTGCAGCTTAGCTTGTAAGAACACAGGTTTTAGTCAAATTCATTTACTTGTCTGGCACAAGCTCTGAGAGCTTTATCTATTTCTTGCTCTTGCAGAGATCTACTTGCCTTTCTCAGTACCATGACCTCCTTCTCCACCACTTCCAGCAGATTCTTCTGCATGCTCCCCTTCGCTGTCCCCAGGACCTCCTTTGCTTCCAGGCCTAGGATGTACGGTGGAATAGTGCTGCTTACTGGAGCCATGATGCCCTGCTGTCACTCCTCCTACCATCCGCCCATGGCCATAACCGTCAGCATTTTCTCCGTAATGCCCTCCTGGTGGGATGAACTTCTGAAAGTGATCCTAGGGCAAGAGAAAAGAGAGTAGAATTCCATGTTACAGGACACTGTCCACTCACATCTGCAGGATTTGGTCCCAGAATGTGAACCCCTGACTCCTTGGGTTGTAACCAGCCTTGTCCTGATTACAAAACCAATGGCAGAACTTTGTATAAGGTATTCTCTCCATTCAATTTAGAATCAGTTTTAGAACAGCAACAAGGGCAACTGAAGGACACTTCTAAATGAGCATCTCATAGTTATTTTATATGAACAAGGTGGGAATAGAGGGTTCTGTGTACTGTCCCCAGCAGTGATCTGTATGAAATGCAGGAGAAGGAAATAACAGCTTTTGCCAGAGCAAGTGAAAGTCCAAACAGAGATGCTGTTCAAGCTGTGGGAAAGCAAAACTGACAATAAATAGAAATTGTTTCATGTGGTAGCTAAGCATTAGAAAGCACAACAGCAGCAGGATACCTATGACAATATAAAAGCCTGACAGATAACTGCCAGTATGGCTGTTTTCCATATATATGAAAGTCTGCATGGGGAGGTATGTATACATTGAGATTTACACTAAAGAGATAGAAGCCTGGTTTATGTCTTTTCTGTTGGAGTAGGGGATAGGCTACAAGTACACAAATATAACAGAAATAAAGCTGAAGGTTATTGAATCTGTCATTCCTCATGCTGCAGTTCTGCTTGTGCAAATTCCTCACAGGCAGTCCTTGGCAGGCAAGACCGCTGATCTTAGAGCTCCCAAAGGGTTAAGTTTTTCTCATGGCTCTTACACCTAGTACAGTTTAGCAAAAAGCAGCTTTCCAGGCTGTAAACAGGCTTCCAAGGCAAGCTGTTCGGACAGCTAAAAATAGATGAGAAGTAAAAACCTCACAAGGCTCTAAGGCAGAAGAATTATCTAACCCTCTGCTCCGTGCGTCTCCAGCAACAGTGTCCAGGGTTTCACAGCAGGTCACCAGGCTGCAACCCAGGCAGGGAGCCAGCTGCAGGCTGAAGTGGCTGAGCTGGTGCCCCCAGGGCCTTTAGGGACTGTCCGTCCTTCTCCTAGCTGTAGGGAATTCCCTTTTTAGGAACAGTGGAGATAATGTTCCCCTGAATGTCAGGAAGCACTGAGAAGGGAGAGGATTGTGAGCGTGAAGCTTAAGCTGTACACAGGATCTAGCAGGGCAATCTGTTCAATTATGCCTGGTAGCTATGTAACTGTAAAAAGGCAAGCTGAAACAAGGATTTTTTTTGAGGGGTAGGGGTCAGAATGAGGTCACTCCCACAAGCTTAATAGATATGGAAGATTAGTGCTTCTACTGGTATGCTAAGTAATTTCAAAGCAGGATTTTCCTTCAGGTTTCACCCATGCTGCATGCCCTTCCTCAGAATTAAATGCTTATTTTTCTTCTCTTGTGCCAACTTACATTCACTTTCCTGGGGAAAAAAAAAAGAAGAGAGAGAGAGAGAAAAAAAAGAAAAAGAGAGAAAAGAGGGGGAAATAATGGTCACAAAGCATTAGGAGCATAAGGATAACCTGAACTACAGTAAAATGAGCTGATTTGAGTTTGTGCACAACAGCAGTATTTGGTGTGACCAGGAAGGGGCATCGTTGTCATCTTGCGTTATTTTAAATTGTAGTATTATCACTAAATAGGAGTGAAGTTTTTCTGAAACACAAAGTGCCTCAGGAAAGCCACAGTTAAATCCTACTTATCTGCAAATTAAATTAGTTTGATTGGTCTCAGCCTAGTTTGTAATTCTTCACTGACCCATTAGGAAAACATCCTGTGCTCAGGAGATGTATCCATTCAGATAGGAAAGACCCATTTTCCATGTAATACACCAACTCTACTCACCTACTAGAATAAATTGTTTTCTTTACTTTTGGCTACCACAATGGAATATGTCCACTCAAATTTACAGGAAAACCTTCTTTTTATACAACAGAAGGCAAAGGCGATCTGTCTTTTTGAAATCTTGAACCTTGCTGGCTTCAGACAAACTCACTCCATGACAGCAGAGCTCAGGAGCAGAGCCTCGACAGAGTCAAAGCTTGGTTAAGTGCAGCTTTGTCTCTAGCACTTGAAGCGTGTCTCTGGTCAGCGTGTTCAGAGTGAAATACGGCTTTCACCTGAGCGCAATGCATGGCTTGTGCCATTGGTAACAACTTGCATATTCAAGATGCATATTCACATCACAAAAGTCACCTCTCAGGGTTCACTGATCCTGTTGGTGGAAGTCCCAGGAGAAAAGCCCAACAGTGTCAACTGAGAAGGCTGATAACCCTCTTCACTTGGCTCTGGGCTCAGATCACAGTTCCTCTGTGTTATGGTATGGTCAGCTCTGTTTGGGTGTTGCTGGAGGCAGGAAACTGTCTCAGTCCTTAGGCATCCCTAAATTTGCTCTAAGAAAAGAACAGTTGTGGAAACTTTATGTGATGCACAGTCCCCTGGCTCGCCTAAACAATTTGGGTTCATGTCTTTGAAGTCCTTAGCACTAGCAGGATCCCAATTCTGCAGTGCCTGGATCAAGTTAATTCTGAATTCTCCAGGACTGCTGCATGTGTCTCATGAAAAATAGATGATGAAAGATGATCCAACTAACGGAGCTGAGATCTCTAAGTATCTCAATGCCCTGACGTCACTGCAGGCAGTCCCCAGGAGGAGACACCGTGTGCTTCCCGTCAATTCCTTGCTGTGCCCTAAAGAGAATGATTGAGGCCACCATATGTGTTTCTATTTCCGCCTCAGTGATAAGAGCTTCCCAAAGACTTGATGCCTATGTGGTTACTAACACTTCTGAAGTTACTGTGACCATGTCCTCTCAGTAGCAGCCACTCAAATGTTCCTTTATGGTAGGATGGCTAATTTAAAATTTGGACACTTGAATATGAGAGTAGGGATCACTGAATAAGACTGCCTGATGTTTTTTTTCAAAATATAAGGTAAATGGGTGTCCATCAGTCCTTAATTTGGTTTTGCACAGCCTTAAGCCCCCGATTCACTTTTTTAAAAAGGATGAATATAAAAAGTAAACTCAGCTGTTAAAGTATCTTAAGCTATTTTAATTTTTTAATCAATCTCCCTCAAGAGGCAGTTTAGTTGGTTCAGCTCCTGCTTTCTATTTTCAGCTCTATTTCTGACTTGTTTTTAACCTTATGCAAAGAATTTTTCAATTCAGTGTCTGATTTTACGCATCAAAATTATGATAATTTTAATCTAATGCTACAGAAAAAAAGATTATATCTTAATTATATATTTTATATCATCCTTTCTACATTTTCTTTGTGGATGAAAGAAATTGAGTTTGTGAATTTCTAAATTTCTGTCCAAACTTTTCTTACAGTGCTCCAGCAAACTGCTGTGGAGAAACAATGGCTCCTCCTCTCTGCCGTTCTGCTTTTTCCATGCCAGTTACTTCTTGAACAAGAAACCATCAGACTTCATGTTTGCTCTTACACAATTTGGGGCTTAATTGGGACCTCTAGGTCTTCCCTTTAGGTCCCTGCACCAATTCAATTCCAGCACAACAAGGCTCATTTTATTAGAAAAGTTACATCTCAACTGGCTCACTCTACGTCAGTCATACCCTGGGAGTTTTTCATATCTCAGCTTATCCAGTAAGATTTGTTCGAGGAGTTTAATATTCCCACCAGAACAGTCTTCTAGAAAGAGTGTTTTTCCTAATATTTTCACTTAAAACCTACCTCCAGTGATCTTCTTTGGCTTTCCACTAAGTACATATATTAAAGAGCAAACAGAGCCAACAGCTTATGCTTGTGCCATAAGCCAAGTAGCTGCATGATAGCTCTTCTGTTCCTCCACCCTTATAGTTTATTTCAAATATTATATAATATCTGGCCACTTCACATGTGAGATCTATGAGGCAGGCTGTTAGCGTATTTTTGTCTGCTGTGATGCACTGTTTTTGGCATTGTAACATAATCATTTCCATTTTCTACCTGGCACTTCTTCTTACTCCACTGGGTTCTTGTTAAGCTGCAAAAGAAATACAGGGTAACTTCTGTCATTATGCAGAAGAGCAGTAATCCAGTTCTTTAACCCTTTTTCAATCCTTGTGTTTTGCTTCATGTTTGGTATCTGAAGTGATCTGAAGAGACCTCCCGACTTGAGGTGCAGCAGAAACTACCTGCCCACACATGTTCAGCTTGTCTTCACACAGGCATTGCCAAGATGTGGGAACTGCCTTTACTGTAACTTATGGGTTGCACTGAGAATGTACCAAGGTGGGTTTTTATGTTTGTGGGTATTGTTGTTTTTTTTTTTTCTGATGTACTACTACTGATAATTGTCTACTCAGATACTGGTTATTCCACCATCCTAATGGTTCAAATTTAAGATATGGTAGGTAAAGCTGAAACAGAAAAAGAGGTAAATCACATATTTCTGTAAGACAGGTTTTCTGCATATAGCCCAAATCAGACCACAAATTTTGACTTGCAAACTATTTTTGAGGGGTCTCACAGGAGGAAAGACATCATAACAGCAACATCCAAAAAGCGTAACCATGGTTTTGTTTTCAAACATTTCCATCTAATGATAGCAGGAAAGTCTTTCACAAAGTTTCTGAAAACAGAGGTGGGACCTTGAGAAGAGTTAGGGTAAAAATGAATGGGGCTGCAGGGCTAAGAAATGTAGTTTCACATGATGTTGATGTATTTGAGGACAAATACATTAACATTATGAAGTAAAGAAAAGGTCTGTGAACTGCTGTTCTAATTCTGAACAGTAAAGAGCGATTTAGGAGACCCAGAGGTAGGACTGAGATTCCCTTCTGTCTCACTTTCATCTTTAAAATAATGAATGTAGCATTTCCTTCCTGTAGTGATTTGTCAGATGTATGGCAATTGGGCACACAGCTAGCTAGAATTTTGCAATGGTCTTTAGTAAATAACAAACTGCATCTTGCAACTCCACTATGAGGTAGATAATATCTTCTGAGACATAGAATGAGTCATAGTTCCTGCAACAGGGTGGCGCAGGGTGGGATAGGGAGAAGAAATCCTTCTGATTTAGTAGCCAGAGCCAGTCAGAGCTCCACATCTCCACTGTGGTACCAAACAGGGAGAACATGACATGAGCTCTCCCTGTTTGTCAGGATATCAGTGTGCTAAAAGTGTCAAACTCAGTTCTTGCTAAAAACTTCCCTATGTACTGCATATTTTCAAGAGAAGAGGCACAATGTTGAAGATTGCTACGCAGTAGGTAGTGCACTTCATTGAGCTCATGTTGGTAATGTTCAATCCTTTTGACTGTAGTATTAGCTACAGTTTGCCTTTAGCTGGATGCGTGGACATATAGCAGTGATAAGAGGGAGAGTGACACGTTCTCTTTTACATGGGCTATCTGACATTCATGCACATGCAATATATGTGTTTTCTCTGCTAGAAGAAAGGAGAGTGATCTGATTGCCCTGTGTGGTTGTTTGAGTGGATGAGGAAAAGGGGGTGGAGGATGGAAGCAGAAGAGTGGATCAATGACATGACCGCTGAGATCTTTTGCCTTGTGTGGAAGGTTTATGGCCACAGCACAGGCTGTTCTGGGACCCCTTATATGGTTTGGTTTTATTTTTAATAACCTTTGTCTTGTTTTTATGTTACATTACCTTGCTGTTAATTTTTTTTTTCTGGAGGGAAAGAAACGATCTGTACTCCATTCCAACCCTTTCTTGCTCTACTTTGCTAAGTGTTTCCTGAGAACTTTCTAAGACCGTTAAATCCATGATATTAAAAAAAAAAAAAAAAAAAAAACCACAAAAAAAAAAAAAAAAAAAAAAAAAAAAAACCAAAAAAAAAAAAAACAAAAAAAAACAAAAAAAACCAACCACCAGCTTTAAATCCCTTAACAGCCTTGAAGGCAAAATAACTTCTTTGGGACAAGTACCAAAGAGCATGAAAATCAACTGCGTGGGGAAATGACTGGAAGTAGTAGGAATTCTATACTCCGCCATTATCTTCCTCTTGCTGTTCCTTTTCACTTAAACCTTCTTTTTTTAAATCCTCCTTTGAGCAGAGCCAGGAGCAAGAAATGAAGGGACCAAATTGCCAAATTGCTAATCAAATATTGCAATGAAAAGGTTTTTTAGATGAATTGATTTGATGCAAAGGTCAGGCATTTTTGTGATGGCTTGGAAGATAACTGAGGCCACAGATCTGCTGTCTTTATCTAGCTGTCTGATATCAACCAATCCTCTGAGGGGATGGCTCTGTTGCTGAGATCACTCAAGTTTTCTTCTTGCTGCTCTGCCTGCCAGAAGAGGTACTAATTTGTGCTGGCTGTGGTGATTAGAACAGTTATCCACAGAGGCAGTGGATGCAGTCTGTCAGAGTCAGCATACAGGGCAGCCAGCAAATGGTAACAATTATGTTTGTGGTCCTACTAAAACGGCCTCAGGCGAGGGCAGTATGGCAGACTGAAGTCTTCCTGCACTGACCAACAGAGATGTGTTACTTGCTCCATGAGTGCAAAGAAAATACAGCTCTGAAAGCAATTCATAAAGGATTTTAAAGCAGAGTACAAGCTGGAGACCCTACCATTGTTCCTGTATAGCAAAGCCATGAAGAAAATCCTAGTCTTGTTAGGGTCTTGTCTAACTCCCAAATTCATTTCTCCACAGCAAATTTACTCAAAGAACGGGAGAGCATGGATGATCTTGCAGAATAAAGGTAGAGGTTCCCTACAGAAAAGGCACAGAATGGATGTCAGATGTGGGTGAATAAATTTACCGAAAAAAATAAAAACAGCTAACAGAAAATTAGCGATTATCATCAGCCTTTGTAATGTAAGTCTTGGATGGACCCAGTATCTCTGTTAACACTTCAGTGCCTCTGTTTTTGCATATCCAATTATGAGTTTGTTTGTCACAACTCACATTGTATACTCACATTGTATTTCTCTGATTGAAGACCCCTAAGTGACACCTTCAAATTTTTCCATGTCTAGACCTCAGTCTTTTTATTCCCTCACCTTATTTTCTCACTCCTCCTGCCATCCTCATTGCAGCAGTCCTCATGTTCTGACATAGAAACTTGGCCCTCAATACATTTTAGGAGCTCTGGAATTGCTGAGTATTTATAAAAACAGATTGCATTTCTCTAGGATTTCCATCTGCAGAGTCCAAAGTTCAACACACCATTCATTCTCACATCCTTTCTAAGAGAGAGCTGGTTGAACTGCCTAAGGCACAAAGAGGTGAAGAAACTGCCACAGTTCAGCAACATCAGATATTCTTGCTGTATCTCTGATCTGTCATCCCTCATCTGTAATCCAACCTACTGCTACAATTTTAATGACTTTTTTTTTCAGACATCCTTCCACATCCTGCTTCCCAAATTGTCAATTTTAGGAGTCGAATACAAAGATTTACTTGCTGCTTTTGAAAATATCAGAGAGCTAAAGAAGAGCTTATTTTTTTTTTTGGCAGAATGTTTTCTTCAGCTTGACTTTCACTGTTTTGCTCAAGTTTTTCAGGACTGGAAAACAGATGCCACAAAGGGATAAAACTACTCCACCAAATAAAGCTTAAAGAGCATCAGTAGCAGAGATGCTTCATCAAAATGTGTATGAATCTGAAATGTTTTCTATTTGTTTTACCAAACTCCTGACAATCATGTAAAAGTAGAGTTTCCTCTTGTAAAAGTTTCAATATCTTCAGAAGACTACTTCAGGCAAGTCAATGAAGAATGAAGTTCAAAGAATAAATGAAAGAACTAACTTATGAGGAGGGGGAAAAAGTATATCTGATAGGAAGACACAACAGAAAAAAAAACAACAGCTATATCTTCCAGCAAGTAAATGGAATAAATTGCAGTGTCATCTTAGAAATTCCTATCTGAATTTTCATTTATGGAACTTTGTGCAGAAATGAGAAGGGGACTGTGCCCAGTAGGAGGAATAAAATTGTATCCGAGGCTAAAGATAGAACCTCACCCACTGTTGCTGAAGTCAGACTTGACTGGATCACTTCCATCTTGCAAAGAGAAAAGGGGATGGGTACAACACCCTGTGCAGTTTTGAATGCCTGATAAACATACAGTCCTCCCTCATCACTCAGTATTGTGTTTTCCCATGCTGCTGTTTGCATGATACAAAACTATTCATGAAAGGAAACTAAAGCTGCTGCCTAAAGAAATGAAAACATTTGTGTTCATCTAATTTGTTGGGGTTTTTTTCTGCGCTCTTTTGCCATACACATAGAGATAGACAGAAAAGAGCTTGTGAACCTTCCATTCCCGTTCTCCCTCGATGCATGGAGCAGCTTTGCCATCTTAATTACCAACCTACCACAGAATTGTCGGTGAAGGCATCAGGGTTATTCTCATAAATGAACTTCTCCACTCGCAGCTGACGTAATTTGAACATCTTGGAACCTTTGTTAGTGAGGAGAGAAAGTTCTTCCAGCATCACATCTCTGGGGATGCTGATCTTCTTCCCCAGATTCAGCTTGGTCACCTCTTGCGGCATGACTACAAAACATAAAAATGGGACGTTTTAGGAAGTGCTCTACTCCAGGTCTCTCATACATTGCTTCCCAGCAGTACTGACTTCGAAGCAGCCAAATTCTCTTCTAAATTAACTTTTTAGGAAATAATCTATGCACTTTTTGTTTTCTATTGATGACATTTGGGATATAGTGGATTGCTATTGAAGTATAAGGGTAGAACTAGATGCATGTGTCCCACTTCTGTAGTACCTCAGTCAGTGCAGCAGGATTTTTTAGTGTTGCCTCAAAGGGCACTACTGGCTTGTCCGGTTTCTGCCCTGTACACACTACTCTTGAGTTAGGTGAGTGGCAGCCAGCATTTCAGGTAGTGCTATCTAATAACCAACAGAGACAACTCTGGCACGCTTTGGTTTAAACATTATCTTAAAACCATGGCAAGATTTAATGATGTTATTGTATCTTTTTGTTCATTTGTTTTAAGGGGAATTTTTTAAAAGCAAAGTGGTTGAACTTCTCTTCAAGACTTAACAGGCTGATTACTAGGTAAGTCTCTTTCCATGTAATTTCATACCACCAATTCTCTATCAAAGGAATGGATTCAAACATTTTCAGTATAAAAATCTTCCATAAATGCAGCTAGAGTTCTCCATCCAGAACCAAGCAACTTCTCTTATGTTGGTCTTTTTTCTTGTTTTCTTGTTGTTATTATTATTATTAAGAAAGGACTGAAACACTTATCCACCTCAGTTTCTCATTCACAGCAGAGAATAAATCTTCATCCTTAAACTGGTATAAAATTGGTATAAGTCCTTTCTTGTTTTAATAGACATTTTCTAGAGAATTTTTTTTTAGCAAGTCAGTTCTATATGACACAGTTTTCTAGGATGGGAGGACATGCCCCTTAAATGGAAACTGGATTACTTGCTTGTTTACTTCAGTACAGGATTAGGGAAAAACAGAAAAATAAATACATGTACCATAATACAGAAGTTTCTACAATCCTTCTGGGGACCAGAAGAAAGTGGCAGCACTGAATTACTACTTTTCTAAACCTCCCATGCTGTTAAAAGTGAAGAGATGATGAGGGATCACAGTCAGTTAAATGTCACCCTACCCAACACACATGTATTCTGTAGAAAGAAAAGTATCCCAAGTTACGTTCTTTCTGCTGTGTTCCCCCCACTGAGAGAAATTGTCTTTTTCCACAAATAAATGCTGGAATCAAAGGAATTCTCTCGCAAAGAGGAAAAAGAAATTAGAGTCAAAGATTCTAAGAGAGAGATTAACATGGAATATAAATAGGTACTGCAATATCAATGCCCAGAAAATATCATATTCTCTTTCAATTCACATAGGTACTGTGTATACAATGTGTTTAATAGGAAGTTACAAAACGTGATGTGGTTGAAAGCTCAGCTTCAGCAATATTTAGGGCTCTGCCTCCTGGTATGTTTGATGCGTATCTTGCCCTGGGTTTTCAGTCATGTAGAGTGTGAAATTTTGAAAGCTGAAATTCAGGTTGAGATCCAAACAATTCTCATGTGTGCAGTTTTGCATATCTTACCTTCGTGTGTCAGGTTCCCAATGAGTTTAGTGGGCTTTTTCCTTTTAAGAGGAGCAGGAGTCCCTGCAAGGGGCATTCCCACAAAGAGTTCTCTGCTTTGCTCTAAATACACAAGGAAATGGAGAATGAAACACTGGAAAGGTATCTCTTGCCTATCTTTTAGTTGCCATCTACAGTTAAGAGACACATGGTCTTCGTTTCACACACAGATTCTATTCTGTCCCATCCACATGAAGGAGCAGAATATCATGGTATTCTTTGGAGACATTGTATTAGGACACAAACTATAGCAACAGGTCACAGCAGAAGCATTGCAACAGTACCACATAAGAATTGCCATCCAAAGTAGACATTATAGTTGCAACATGGCAGTCTCCCAGCGCACAATGTGCCACAGTGGTACTCTGTTACGTTGTGCTGCAGTAACAAAGCATCAGTTTGAAAAATTGCTCTGTAGTAGCATGCTATAATATCATGCAGTTATCATTTGGAGGTTATATATGTTTTTGGATAAAGATGTTAAGTCTGTCCATGGGTTATCAGGGAGCATTTTGAATAATGTGCCAGTTTGGTTTGGATGTTCTGACAGTTTTATTATGATTAGAATACTCAGAAACCCTCTATACTACAAGTCCTGTGTAACAAACAAACACAAATCCCTATGTAATTCTGATTCATTGCAGAAGGGTTGGAGAAAGAAGGCATAGCCAAACCTATTAAAGCAAAACTTGTTTGTCCAAGTTGTTTGAAGTCAGTTGCACCTGTATCTTATGTATTGATCTTATCATGTATAATTTTGGAGGGGGGAGGAGAGGAACAGGGAAATTTCTTTTTCTACTGTTTTCCATCTTTGTCCCCAGATAAGATAAAAGATTTGTACTTTAAAGTCAGGGAAAGCTCAGAGAAAGCTCAGTAATTCCACTTCAGACAGCTTCTTACAGTTCCTCTTGGGGGTTATCACACATAACATAAGTAGGGCTAATGACTTGCCTTCACTTTAGCACTGTCTGTGCCCAAACAACAGCATACAGGGAGATGGATCCTCATATAATACAGTATGGTGGAAATATAAACAAGCAAAGATCCACTGGCTTCAGCAACTGAGTATAGTAACTGATCATCTCTGTCCTTGCAGCTTTACTTGCTTAAAACTTCAGAACTGAAGACACTGAACTATGAGTTATATTTATATAACTATATATATATATAGTTATATATATAAACTAGCAAGCAAACAAGTAGCTCCAGGAGTTTGTGCACTGCCCTTGTGCTCAAGACGTTTTTATCTTCCATGTATTTTGCAGTTTTATTCCACCATTCCTCCTTTTGCAACGTGATTTTCATGTGATAAGGTGTCAATAACAGCTGAAAGCAGCCCAGCCCTGTAAGCCAGCTCCAATCATACTGACAGATACTCTCTTGGATTATTTGTTTTCCTTTCTGATTTCCAAGCTTTTCTTTTAATTGAAATGCTGCCAGTGTAGTTCACATTGTAGAAGAGCCCACCCAGGCATATTCCCTAAGCAAATGTGAGCAGGTGCAGCCATAAAGCACGCGCTGCACATTCTCCTCGAGCAGGCAGACATCTGCTTGGCTATATAAAAGAAGGAGGTCTTATTTGACAGGAAAGGGGCAATACTGCCAAGAGACAGGGGATTGGAAGGTTATGGCCCATCTAATGGGTCACAAGACTGGCAAAACAGAGGGAAATCGTATGCATGCCCCAAATGTGGACTCCTTGGGGCAAGACAGGAAGGGCTGGCAGCATTAGGGAACTGTGCCCCTCCAGCACATTCATTCCCAAGGAACAGTGAGGGCAAGTCTGTCCCTTTCTGCTGTCCCCCACTGATCCATCAGGACTGAGGAGTGGAAAACCTACTACATGGAATGGATTTAGCACAGGGAAAAGTGCAGCAGTCTTCAGTATTGGCAAGGCCCAGATCCACACTGTGACTGCTGCGCTTCCTGCTACCCCACCAAGGGATGCTGCTGGAGCCTCAGCCCCCATCCTCCCTACTATCCCATACATAAAGCCAGGGCCACAGTTACTCTTTTCTCCCTTGAGCAATTGCTCTGTCTTCTCCTGCACAAGACTTTGCAGCACTCATTTTGATGTTTTTGCTGCAAACCAATCTACTTGTTACCCTCTCCAGCCCCTACTCTAAATTATTTTGTTTCCAGGTCAACTCACCTCAGGTTTGCAGTGCCACGCTCAGACCAGCTCATGCACCTGTCCCACAGCTCAGCAGTGGGCCGCTTCCTCCCAGCCTGTCTGTGGGTACTGCTGGGGAGGCTCGTCCAGCAGCCCCACTCACCCAGGGTGCCTCCTGGGTGCAGGAAAGCTCTGCCCAGCACAAAGTGCTGATGCAGAGTGCTGTGAATTTGACTCTTGAAGTCTGTTTGCACAGGCATCCTGAGGTTATTAATAGCTGACAGCTCAGAGTGCAGAGTCTCAGATAGCACTGCCACCAGCCCTGAGGAGAGGGGAAAGGAAAAGGTTGCTCCTTGGCTCTCCTGCAGTTCCTGCCTCAGTATTCAGGAAGACCAGGCACTCCATAGGTGCCTCACTCATTTTCTTCTGTTCAAATCAATATGCCATTCCTCTTCTTCCCTTCCTCCTATTACATATTAGTAATACGTTCTCAATATCCTGTTTCTCAGTAAGGCCTCAAAAAACCTCTCTGGGGTCTTGCTCTTCTTTACACACTTCTTCTGTCCCCTCCCCTCTCCATCATTAAACTCGGCCTCCCCTTGGGTCTCATATGTAACTTCTAAAATGCCAGGCATTCAAACAATGCCTCAGGAGGCATAGAAGTAAAATAGTCATATGCATGAAATGAGAAGTACTGCAAAATCTAGAAAGCTACTTAGAGACACTTAGGAAGTAGCTGTGCAATGTGAGTGGGAAACCCAGAAGAATCAAACAGCAAGGAAACTCATATCCTGATTCATGGCAGAAATCAGATTGGTTGCCTGCATGTTGTGTAGCTCTGGGCATGCAAATTATTCCTCTCCTTTAGCTCCTGCTTGCTCCTTCTGAGGTGACTCTACTTGTTCCCCCACATAGATTTGGGTTCCGCTTCTAGGATGGAGAGAATGTATCTCATTTTACTAGGTTACTGAAAGGTGTACATATCTTTCAGATTCCATGTAAAGCAGAAATCCTACAGAAAACATTGTCTCCTCCATTTCAAGTTGTCCACTTAATTATCCTAGAATCTAGTGTGGGAAAAAAACAGCACATAGAGTTGTTTGTAGTAGAAAGTCTTCAGCATGTAGAATTGCAAGCAAAATTGATATTGTTGGGATACATGTACTTTCTCTTCTTCTTTGCACAGCTGTTTCTTCATGCACCAAATGGGTATAAAACGTGATCAGCAAATTGAAAAGCACAAAGCTTTTTTAAGAAGACTGCTGTAACCTTTATCTGTGATTAGGAAGTAGAGATTTACAGGCACATCTGGCAATCTCCTAGCCTAAATTTTCCCGTTTTCCCCTCACTTGCATCCACATCACCAATGTGTGTACCTCACATTGTGCCTATAGCACAGCACTTATTCTTTTCCATTCACATCTGCAGTAACTCTTTGTTATAAGCTTCCCACTGTCCAAGCAAGTGCTGCACTCTTTACTGAAACCAGCAGATACACCAGAATGACACATGGGGGCCTATTTCCTTTTGATAATCAACTAAGAATGAATGTGATTTGTACTATGGGGCACAAAGCTGAGAAATGCAGCTACCACTATATGGCACCTTCTTGCAGCCACTGAGATGATGTTAACTCAGCCTTATCTCTACTTGCTTCCAGCAACTGTTTTCAGACCATTTTATAGCTGCTGCATTATTTTTCCAGTCATCTCCAGTGCTTTCATGAGCACAAATTACACTTGCAGGAGACCAGATTCCTCTATCTCCATCCCAAAAGGTGAGAGACAAGTGAGGTTAGGGGCAAGGCAAATAGGGTGAGATGTAGGAGATACGAGTGCAGCTGGAGCATACTGTACAGAGCCGGAGCCTTGAACACATACAGAATGTAAGAGAGGATTTATCCTATTAGTATGGCACCAGGATTTATAGGGTGATTTGGATAAAGCAGTCTTGTGTCTGACACTTACCCACCAAGGCACATCTTTAGCTGAGATTCTCACCTCCTACTCTGTCTTCAGATAAAATGATATGTCTCCATTTTCAGTTGCTAGGCTGAGATCTAAATCCTGCACCTTTCTCCTCTCTATGCAGTTTTCCTGGGAAACAGAAATATGTAGTTCAGTAGTCTAGAAACATCTTTGGTAGGCTTGGTAGAGACTGCACTCGTGGTCCGCCATGATGCCAAGTTCAGCAGTTTAGTGGCTTTTTCCACTGGTGATATTATTCCGATCTGATATCTCTGCCTTCAGTAATAGGATGAAAACAGCATAGATAATAAGTAGTGTAGGACTCTACTCAAGGATCAAAGTTTTACATCACTACAAGACTTGCTTGATGAGTTGCATGGGTGTTTTTTGATTCTCTTTTTGTTTGTTTTTCACTTGTGCTTTTGTTCATTTCTTTGTGCTGTTTTGTTGTTGGTTTTTTTTTTTTTTTTTTGCTTGGTTTTTTTTGTGTTTTTTTTTTTCCCATTCCTGGACTGTGGTGAGATTTGGGGACTAAATTCAGTACTTGCTTGAGTATGGAGTTTCCACTTAGGTCAGTGAGGATAGTACGTTTCCCACCTCCAGGACATTTCAGCACTTCAGGGAGGAGTTTTTAATCATACAAGGAACTGCCCATATGTCACTGTGGCCGCCTCCCTCTTTCCAAATATACCTTTCACTTAAGTGGCCTCGAGAACAGCCTGCACAAAGCATTGCTTTCTCTGAGAGATATATTCAACATTTATTTTTGCGCTGAGTTCCCATGTGCCTAATTTCAAATGATCTAACTTCTAATTGTTGACGTCTGTGAAATCATTTCAAGAGCAGCAGATGAGATCTGTCTCGTTAGGTAGTGCTAGATGGACATAAGTAGGAGCCAAGACAGAAGTCCTCAGCAGGGCTGTTTCCTGAGCAGATTTAGACTATGTGAAAGTCTGGTAAACAGAGTTTGTCTGACAAATAGCCTTCACTTTGTCTGGCAAATAGCCTTTACTGTTTTAACTTTCCAAATATACAGAGTGGCCTTGCTCCTTTTTCTCCCTGGGGGCCCATGACTAGTATACATTGGAAATATTCATAAGCAGCAGATTTCAATGTAATTTGATCTCTTCTGAGAAGAAGTTGCAAAACGCTCAGGTTGACTTTTGGGAGGGGTGTTTTTATTTTGAAAGATGTCTTTTTATGTTATTTGATAGTTTAAAATATTTAATATATGTTTAATCTCTTGCAATTTTACTCAGATATCACTTGTCAGTATTTTGTTGCAGTAACACAACAGGAGAAATAGTTAACACCAGTTCTCTCCTGCCACTATGTGGGCTTAATGCATGATGAGGTCTAGGGCTGGGACAGAAATATGTGATTTGATCACAATGCTGGAGTGGGCGTTGGAATAGCTGGTGTAGCCGTGGGGTGTTCCTTGCTGGGCAGGCTGTTTGCCTGCATGCTCCACGTGCTGCAACCCAGGAATGCCCTCCGTGGTGCAGTAGGACTCCCACTGCCAAAACTCTCTGGTATGAGGCTGGTTTTCTCCTCTGGCATGTGGAACTAAGAAATGCTGTATGTGATTGCCAAAACAGGATAGATTAGGAGGGAAGGATTTCCTAAGATTTTACACCCTCCAGATTGAACACCACATCAGGTGAATGCCAAAACTCCAGATAATTTAGAGAAGAACAGTGGCAACATCTAGTGGCCGCTGAAGCTATAGGTCTGTACTGACAGCAAATATGCTTACTCTTCACACATTCTGCATACGTGCCTGGCGTGCACTTTCATGGACACTTCTCCTTCCATCTAGTATGATTGTTTGGAGGTAGGTATCCCCACTAAGCACCTTACTACTTCTGGTTTTAAAATACTGAGTAGCACACTCAGTAGTTCATCCCTAGCCTTCTGCATAGCTGTTCAATAATTCTTTGGCTTTGCATTGGGCCAGTAAGCTCATAGGTGGCTCCCCCTCCACCTTTGAAAGTCTGTTTCTCTGGCTCCTTTTGACATGACCTGCTGTGAGAAGAAATGACTCTCACTTGAGAAGGTTGTAGAGGTTAACAGGGAATTTAATCAGAGCCTTGAACACAGCAACTGTCCTGCAATGTGTTAAACCATCTGGAATAGCTCATAATCCTACTATGTCAGCTTTATTAAGCAAAACAAGATGCAGTCCTAATCTGTAGCCTGTGCATCTGTAGACTTATTTCTTTGTGAACTGCACTTCTGGTTGGACTTGAAGCTCAGTTTGGTATCAGCAGACTTTTTTACTCATTTGTGTGTTTCCTATCCAGAAATCAATCACAAATATGCTGGATGGTCGCAAGATCCACCTCCAGACCACCGTGCAAGCAATTAATCTGATAGACATCCATAAAATGATACCTATACCAGAGCCCAGTCTGCAGTCTGATCCTACAGCTGACCCCAGCATCTCCTACAGTGCTCAAGAATTGCTACTTGTGAGTGACATACATCTAGGAAAGAAGGTCTGCTAACGCTTGTCCTAAACTGAGGACAATAAAATTCTCAGGACCCAGAAATTGAATAGACTTTAATGTGAATGGAGTTAAGGTTAGAGCTGGAGTCTATCCTTAGTGGGTTATACTTAGTTTTCTGACTGATTAGATATTCTGATCTCTCAGTTAATAAGTTGAATGGTTGTGCAATGTGGATTTGTATTTGGATTTACTGGAGCTGACAAACTGCTGTTAATACCAGATTTACAACCAGAAGATAGGAGGGGAATCCAGGCTGAAACTGGAAAAGATGACTATGTACATTTTAGGTTGTGCCAGGTGTTGTGTCCCATATTTGCAGTGTTAAGGTTTGGACTGATCTTTTGCTAGGATGGGACTGTTAACAGCCCCCCAGCATAGGACAACAGGAGATTACGGAGACAGATTTCACACTGACACCTCCTCTCTGTGCTACAACTGGGACAAGAAGAGGTAGCTGGAAAAGGCTCACAGCTGGCACCTCTGTGAATTCCTATCTGGATTTTGTTCTGCTGTATAGATCACTAGGCTAGAGCAGAGCAGGACTATGAATGGCTATACTGAGAGTTAACAGGTACAGGCAGAGCTGATTTTAGTATCAGGCTGTGATACCAACCATAAAGAGATTTCTTCTTTGTCCTATTAGTAAGTGAGTGTTTTACAACGTGTAGTATCAAAGTTTACATCTCACTTAAATTCCATGCTTGCATGGGGCTTATTTAACATGTAGAAGCTTTAAGTCCAGCTTAAGCCCAGGCATTTTTGTTACTGAAACTTCCCATGCTTGTTTAGAGTCCTTATGATCTCATGGCTTTAGAAGTTTGTGGTAGTGATTAACTGCATGTGGTGTACACAGCAGTTCCTTCTGGGTGCTAAGCAAAGAAGGTGACAAAAATGCCACACGTAAAGTGCATATCACAAGTTTATTCTTCTGCACAAACAAATAGAAAGTGACTGTAAATTGCAAAAAAAGACAAAACAGAAAAGGAAAATGTACTTCCAAAAACAGAGACGCCAAATCTATTCACCTTTTGGGGTCACATCTGCTACCAGACAGAGCACTGCTGCAGAGCTCCCATTTTCTGAGCACTGATGAGTATCCTCTACGAAGAGGGCCTGGTAGGGCGTGCTGGATATTATAGCAGAAAGGGAGCAAATTCAATCAGAGGAACAATCCTGGGTGGTGCTAAGTGTCTGGTGATAAGTGACTCCTTGTCACATCAGTCTCTTCTGAGATACTTCCTCTCATCTGCTGCAGGAACTTGAGGTTATCCATGGCAAGTGTTCCCATATATTCAGAGGGAAGAGACTGACACTTCTGAAGCCAAGATAAACCCTCATAACTGCCATAGCCGAATGCTAGAGAGGAGGGATGATAAGCAGTTTTAAATCAGAGCACACATAGACATCTTCAGATGCTTAACTAAGGGGATACTGGGGTATGGCCTACCATTGCAGCTCATAAATTAGCAGGAGGGAGCTAAAACTTGTCCAACAACTGTTTACATCTGTGCTTGTTTAACAGCTGAAGAATTATAAATTTGGAGAGGTTCAAGACAATTGTATATGGTTCAGCTGTGACCTAACAGGCAGCCACGTTAGTTTCATGAGCAGACATTAGCAGAGCTGCTTGAAGCCAGCAGTTGTGCAGGTTTCTTCCCTATAGCTTAGCAGATGCATCTCAGTATTAGTTCTCATCTCATACTACTTGCAGCCACAGACCTTGTTTGGGATACTCAGCAAGTGCTGTAGGCCTCATCTGCAGCACCCACTGCTTCCGCAGATCCTGCTCTGTCCTCAGCATAGGATCCAGAGAAGACTGGGAGAAGCTGAGATCCAACAAACCGCTTCAGCTTCCCTTCAAACCTGGCCTTGAACCAGGAATGGTGGAGGTGAAATGCAGGATCCCAAGCCTCCTGATTATTTTTCTTTCTCTGATGTTTAATATCAGTTCTCCAATCAGACCTGAATATTTTTCATCTTCTGTCCATTACTTATCAGAATTGATGGGCCAAATCCAGTTATTCCACTCAGATCCTGTCACGTAACAGCCCACAGTGTCTGGCCATCTCTCATTGGCTTGCATCAGTGTATCCTAGAAACCTGGAGAAATGCCACCCAGATACAGGCCAGATGCTTTCTCACAAATGTGCTAAAGCCAGACCTCTCTCTCTCTCTTTTTCTTTTTCTTTTTTTTCCAGTGGCAAAATGAAGTTCCTTAGAAGCTCAGGCCCTGACAGCACTTGTTCTTTAAGTCCATGAGAGACAGGAACACTGGAGGAAGATTCAGAATTCCTGAGATCATTTATTCACTGCAGAATTATCCTGAGCACCCTTTCTCTGGTCCACATAACCCCTCTCTACACCTGAGTTCAGTGACACTTTCCACCCAGGCAAGCTGGTCTGTCTAAGGCTAGTGGCTAAAACCGCCAGCCAGTGACAGCCAGCCAGTGCTCCACAAAAAGATTACAGGCAAAGCTTTTGCAACACTACCAGTCCTTTAGTTTCTCTCCATGGCTTTCCTAGAAAAATAGAAGACTCCTTCTTTCTTTGGGAAGAATTACAGAGATTTAGCTTGCTAAGCAACTGGGATTTTTTTCCTGAAATGATGGCAATGTAGTGCAGCATAGGATGAGTGAGAAAGTAATTGTGAAAGTCAGGTTTTGTAGCGTGACTGCCCTCCCTCACTGTAGTGAAGTGGATTCTGGTGGTCTGAGTTAACTCTGCAATCAAGACTGCTGCTAAGACCTCCCTTCTGGGGCTTTCCAGGAAGAAATAGCATCACCTCATCATTTGAGGTTTGCTGCATCCATGTCACAACTAGTTGCACCCTTTTTCTTATTAACTCAGGACATTCCCAAAGGTTTTCTCTCCATCCTTTCTCACAGCTGATAGTTTGCCAAGAGAGATGTAACTGTTGTTCTCCTCCTTTTCCGGCATGCTTTTCCTACATTCCAGGGCCCCCAACAATGAACGCTGCAAACACAGGTCCACAGAGCAAGCCCAGCCAGAATGTGAAGGATTCAAAGACAATTGGTAGGATTGTATATTGCTTTCACTTTTCTCTCATTCTCTCCCTCTCAAACTTGTCCAGGACTAGGGTTGCTAGTGAGGTTCTCCTGCCCAATGTGTGGAACTGCTACAAAAGGGAGAGAAAGGGCAGGAAAGCAAATGACAGGGATGTGTATAGACCAGAGCACATGTGATGTGCACATGCACATGCAGAGAAACCCTCCCGATACCCTAAATTCTTCCTTAGTAAAGGGAACGCTTTCTTCTTATATGCTATTGATATAGGGATTAGGTCTACCCCAGGGCATTCGAAGAATAACCAGTCCTATTTACCCAGCACTGCCAGCAAATTGAGCTCCGTATGCATGTGTAAGAATGCAGATCCTCTGGAAATCTCAGAGCACTTCAGTTTTTATCAAATAATCTTATGGATAATTTAATCATTTAGTATGAAATTCCATTTTTGTGACTCTATGTCTCCCACTCTCCTGCTGAGACTATCTGTAAAGAGGATATGTTTTCCAGCTCAGCAGAGTTTTCAGGAAGTTTTATGTAATGAAGCATTTTCAATCTAGCCATACTTCTGTCCTAAACTAAACAAAAAGCTGATGTGTAAATGCATACTCAGTCCTGCCTCCCTTTAAAGCCAACTTTACCTTTTCCTACACAACCCTTCTTTATACTTACAGTGTCTGCATCCTGTTCCAGTGGGACTAATGCTGCAGGGTTTGCTTGGAGCCTACCAGCCACAGCCTGAGCTTAGCTTTGCTATTTATGTATCTCCAAAATTTAACGCTTCTTTCTGTGATTCCTCCAGCTTGTGGTAGCCCAGCAAGTCCATTCAGTGCCCCACTGGCAAACTGCTCCCAGACCTGACAGCTGTGTTTAGTGCCAGCTAGGATGACTCCCTTTCAACTCCAGCCCTGGTGACTAGAGGGATGGGCACACATCATCATCCTCCTGCACAGTGCACACTGCTTCCATGTGTGTGTGCAAACACTCCTGCTCTGATCCTTTGCCTCCTTTCCCCTGCCTCTCAGGAGAGGAATCTGGCAGAATTGTCCAGGGCAGCAGAGCCCTCTTCTCCTTTCACTTTCCACTTACTGTTGTTCTGTGTGTGTACGTGTGTGCACACAAGCGCACAGACTGTGTGCGCAGATTAATAGGCTTTTAAAAAAGCAGTCTTATGAGAAATCTAGGACTTCTGCACTGGAATCCTTTCTTCTAGCAAGTTTTTGTCCCCTCAAGGCCCCTTCATTCAGAGCTGACTCCAAAGTCCTCAGAGGAAAACCACTTTATGTCCTCATGTGAGACAACATCTACCATTCACCTCTCCAGAGGTGGGCTTTGCTGCTACATGTGAGTTCCCAATCATGCCCTCTCTGCATGTTCTTTCTCCATCTGTATCCACAGCCATAAGCCTTGCCATGAAGCTGCCTATCCAAGATCAAAGAGAGGTGGGGGGAGAGGGTGGTGCAGAAGGGGAGTAATTTTTTTTTCTCTTTTCTTCATTTTGTGTCACACCACCCAATATACTGAGCTGACAAGAAAGACAAAATGAGCACTATCTCTGCAGGGCCATGAATGGGATGGGAACGATGCCTGCCTCAATGGTGGCCAAAGCTTGGCCTCCACACGTTGGCCTGCATTCCTGTTCTGGCTGCTGAGAATTTGGGCCTGGCCACCTGAAACCGAGATGCTGAAGCTGGGGTAGGGGAGGGCCCCAGGTTTGTCTGACCAAACTCAGGAGAACTCTGGTATGGCTTAGGGGACTGGCTGAGCTCCATCTGGAAGGGTGCCGGTGTAGCAGGGGCAGAGGAAGCCATTTCTGTTCTCCACACCGGCTCATCCAGTGTGGTGGCTGAGCGGGGCACAAGCACAGTGGGTGCCAAGCTGCTCGAAGCTGGCATGGGAGCAGGGGTGGAGAAGCGACGAATCTCCTGTGTCTTGGCTGTTTTCACAGGGACCTGCTTGGCTGCAGTGAAGGATGAGCTGGCCTGCTGGCCCGGCTGACCAGGAGACTCCTGCGTGCTGGAGCTTGGGGGATCACCAAAACAGAACATGGCTGACTTTAATTGATAGGGCTGATGGTGCATGAAATCAATGGCCTTGTTCCCTGATTTCTGGCCAGGTGCCTTTTTCACTTTGCTCTCTGCCTTACTAGCCTGAGACTTGCTGGCTGCCAGAGGATAGAAAGGGGAATGCATTGGGTTGTAAGCTATTGGCGGGGGAGCCCGGATATTAGGTGAATATTTCCAGGATGACGGTAGAGAAGGGGAAGGAGAAGGGGTTCTGGGCTTGGACTCTGGCTTTGTTGCTGTCTCCACCACAAACTTGTCCATGCGGCTCTGGCGTTTGGCAAAGAGCTGTGCTCCCTTGCCTTTGAGCTGAGGCATGTCATGGGCCCCATTTACCAGTCCAGCATCTTGCTGCTGAGGCTTAGGAGCCACTGGAGGTGGGGTCTTAAACTTGCGGCCCGAGGACTGCATGAAGTTGCAGGCCTCAGCGCCCAGGCTGAGGAAATCCTCCTCAGGCCCAGACTCAAAGCCTGCCCCAGGGTGGTCACCTTTCGGCTTCTCATCCAGGTTCTGCACCAGGGACAGGAGCTCGGGGTTGGGTGAATTCTTCTTCTCCTCAACCTTACTGAACATGGGTTTCTTGTTGCCCCGCCGGCGAGCCTCCTGCAGGATGCCTGTGCGGGGAGCTGGCACGGAAATCCTCTGCTCCCTGGAGGTTAAGGGCTCAGAAGGAGGCCGTGGCATTGCTGCTGAGTTGGCAGAAGGCTGCACTGGCAGTGGGGAGGTGCTCACCATGTGCTGTGCTGGTGCTGGGCTAATATACAAAGAAGAAGAGGCTGTTCCATGGACTCGTGGCTGGGATGCTGCAGAGGCCACCTCCCCTCCTGGCTTTGAGGGAGTTGACAGGAATATAGAGGCAGTGGATGTCCGTGCAGTGCTGGCAGAAGGCTTAGTCTCCGGAGCACTTCCTCCAGCTCTTGGCTGTGATTCTAGTGGTGGCGTTGGCCTGCCTGGTGCAGGAATATACAGAGATGTGGAGGAGCTCACTGGACTGCGGTGTGATGGTGCTGGGGCACTGGCAGGTGTTCCTGGAGCCAGAGGTGAGAAAGGGGAGACCACCGTGCTTTGCCCACCAAGGCTTTCACTAGGTTTTTTGGGTGCAGATGGCCTGAAGATGACTGAGGATGTTGCTGGGCGTTGGCCAGAAAAACCAGGAGTAAAGGGCCGTGCAGACCTGTTGAACATACTTGTGCTTGAAGAGAAGGGGTCAGGTGTGCCTGGGGGATGTGGTAAGACAGTGGGGCTGGGGGGAGTCAGGACCTGAGTGGGTGTGGTGGCTGGCAGCTTGCTGGGCACTTGCACACCTTCCAGGTGGATGCTGAGGGGCACACTGGCTGTCTTCTGTGGCACAGGCATATCTCCATTCACCATGCCCGGCTGTGGCTGGGCAGCTGGGGTGAGCTGGGGGCTCCTCTGTGCTGGGACTTTTTCCACTGTGTACTTCCCTGCCCGTTCTCTCTGCTGCTCAAATAACCGTGCTCCTTTACCTGAGGCTTCACTCAAACCTTTTTGCTTCTCTTCTTTCTGCTCCGAGTCTGACTTGGACTTTTCAATGTCCAGATAAGTGTTGTCCCAGTCTGAGTGATTTGTTAAGCTTCGGGCATCAGAGAAACCTTCCTCGTCAAATTCAGACTCACTAGTTGGAAAAATTCCGTCTTCCTCCTCGTAGGAACGGTCTTCGTCAACACTCCCAAAGCTCACTAATGTATACTTCTTAGCCCTCTGTCTGCGCTTCTTGAACATCAGCACCCCCTTGGAGTGGGGGTTGGGTGCGTCTGTCAGCAGGGATGCAATGGTTCTGCACTTGGTTTTGGCTTCTTTCACGTTCTTCTCTTGGATGCTCTCGTGGCGGTGGAGCTCTGCAAGAGACAGAAAGACAAGCTCAAAGCTCCACAAGAAGCTGGATGGGCAAAGATGAGCAGTGATACGGCAATAGGTATTCTAGTGCTCAAAAAAAGAGACATATTGACACCATTTGCCCTACCTTTTCTTTCCAGCCTTTGCTGATAAGCATCTTTAGGAACTGCTGATAGAAACGCAGGTCAGTTTCCTCTTTCCACGCAAATACTGTCAAAGAAGTTTCTATGGGTGCACGGAGAGAACTGCCTTTGTTTCAACAGATGTTTTCTGTTTTCTGGTCAGATCTGGGACTTCCTGTTTCTGCAGCACGTGGACAAGAGTCCCTGGCTGTATCTCACAGTGTGTTTGCAATGTGTGCCCTTGATCCTGGGAATTTTGACCATTTACTTATTACCCTGAAGGTGGAGCCCTGCGTTATGCAGACCTTCCTCCTACCATATGGAGGATCCTGAGGAGCAAGCAGTTCCTCTAAGGGTCCAGGAAGCAGCCACCAGTACTGTTAGCTCCCATGTGTGTGTGTAACGGGAGTCATGGTTTTTAGGTGCTCACCAGGAACAGCTGTGGCCTGGGCCCTATAGTGACAGTTCTAGTTTGTCTTGCATCAGCACTGTGTGTTGGGCTGTTCACTGCTCCCTGCAGCCACTCTGCAGCAGCAGGAGTCATGTTTTCACCCTTGCTGCAGTCCCTTGCCCGTGCCCCAAGCCCAGCAAGGAAGCAGACCATTTGCTCCTGAACAAGAATCCCAGAACTCTATGACCGATCAGCCAGCCCAGAAGGAATCTACTTACACAGGCTTGCCTGGAAAAGCTGACACCTGTTGGGACACTGGCATGAAAGTGCAGGATAATCGTTTTCCATCTGCTCTGCCAGTCCAGTGGACAGCAAAGCCCCAGGGAGGAACACTGTGTTCTCTGCCCCCTAGGCAGGCAAAGCAGGGTGTGCACAAGATTCAACAGAAAACCAAACTCAGCTGCCCTAAGGAAAGCATGGACTTCCCTATAATCAGTGTTCAAGTGACAGAAATCAGCACTAACCTTGCAGAGAAAAAAAGTAGAACAAACCCAAGCCATAGAATAATCTCCAGTTTCTTTCATTTTATCCTTTTCCTTACTCCCATTGTCTTTTTCTCAGCACGGTAGTACAGATGAGAAATCCATCCACTGCCTGCCTCTAATTGTCAAAAAAACTGCATCACTTTGTCCAGCCCCGACATTTGTCTGTTTTATCAGAGCATTCATTCAATGGGGACCAGCTAATGTGGCAGAGCTACTTGCATTGGGAGACAGCAGCGGGAGAGGAAGTTTAGCTGGGAAGGACACAAGTTTTCTTGAGGGCCGCAGATATTCCCCAAAACCTGGCTAGTTGCTGCAGGTGTGGTCGGTTCTATATTGCATTAGTGTAAACACAGCAAAAAGAGCCTCCCTTTCATACTCCACGTTGAAAATTAAGTGTTGATTTGCAGAGCAGTCATCCTTTGAGAAGCTTAAGATAAAGACAAAGGAAGACTGATCTCAAGGTTTGCAGCCATTCGCAGCACATTCTGCTGCTCTGTGATTTCAGCAAGGGCACCTATGCGGTTTGAGATTACCTTAGCTGGATGCTCCCCTTTGCACCCAGAAAACTAGGAAAAGCAAAATCAGTTCTGATGTGAACAAGTGGCTCATCATTTATACTTGCACTTCACGAGTAAAGGCTTTCTGCAAAACTTTCCTTACATATCGACTCCGCCTTGCTGAACCAAGACTAACAGTGTCCAGGATTTTGTGGAGACAGTGCTATTCAGGGCAGTTGTGGCCTTGCCTCAAAGATCAGCTGTCCATGATGGAAATGAATTACAATCCCTGAAGGTCTGTCCAATCCACTGAGAAATCTGCATGCTTCTGCCAGGGGAGGCTGGGGGTTCCCAGTGGAGGAAACAAGAGAGATTTCTTTCTTTCTACAAGCATCCAGTCACTGCACCTCATCAGGCTTGTATTTTGCTTCTACATTTACAAAGAGGAAGAGCATCACTACGGAATTTAAATCACATCCAGACTATGTAAACTCTGTGCGAGTGACACACAAGAGGATATTGTGCATTGGGAGCTAACAGCTAGGGAGCTACAACATCCAGAGTAAGTGTCTGAGGCCCTTTTGGCAGCAGTGCACTGTGAAAGGGCTCAACTCTACAGTGTGGGCTAGCAAATACTGTAGGTAGTCTTGGTTATGCCTCCACCAACTCTTGGGCCAGGCTCAGCACTAAAATCTACATACAGCTTCCCTAGGATGTTGGTCTGAACTGCTCTATGCTCTGAAGCAGCTGGAAACTGAGGCCCTCTGGGACCTGAGACTTGCTTCCTTTTTCTCCCTACTTTCCTTCTTATCAAGGCTAAAGCACGTAACAAATTATACCCGTTCTCCCAACAGAAAAAATGATCACGGTATTCAATCTACAATCTCTTGCAATGGTTTAAGAAAAAGAAAGAGGATCTTCCTGAGATGACTCGCTGAAGAAAAATAGGAAGAGTGAAAGCAGAACAGGGAAATGAATGGGGAACAGGGAGGTGTGGAAAGGGAGAGGAGAGGAGAGGAGAGGAGAGGAGAGGAGAGGAGA